>NC_133647.1:78870050-79170050 GCF_009905375.1 Apium graveolens
AGTGCTATTGCTATGACAGGTAATCCAGTTCAACACTCTATGACAAAGCACATCAGCATCAGGTACCACTTCATAAGGGAACATGTGGATGAAGGTACAGTAGAATTGCACTTTGTTCCAACAGATCAACAACTAGCAGATATCTTCACAAAACCATTGTGTGAAGCCACTTTTACAAGATTGGTAAATGAACTTGGAATGGTTTCAGGTTCTTTCTCTAAATCTGCTTAGTTTTGTTCTATTATATCAGACTTTATGATCAGTATTTACAGAATTTAATCTCTTTGTGTATTCTGTGCTTAATTGACAAATGTGTTTAAGTACTGACTGTTGTCTGAAATATGTTTCTAAACTCTGATAAGTGATATATCTGTTTAAGTAACTATTCAATCCTATGAGGATAACTGTGCTAGATGTTGAACTAGTAGTCTTCAATAAATAAGGGATCCCATATAAGAAGTAACTATTTATGTGGAAATCTATTGACACAAGCAAATTCTGATAATTGAGCTTAGTTGAGTTTACTTTATCTATCTTATTACTAAGTCACAAACTAGAATAATGCTACTCATCTGTTAAGTTCTGATGCTAGTAAATCTGTTGAATGTACTAAGTGCTGATAAACCTCACTTATCAAAAGAAAAAGCAAAAGAATCGAGGATTAAAAATCAGGTACTCCTTTGAGATCTAGAGTAAAAATGTGGAAGGGAAGACCCAAGTGCATTGCTGGTATTAAGTAATATGTATCAGAAAAGCAAATAAAATATTTTCTTGGTGACTTTTCACACTCTATGATTACTGGAGAAATACTCTGATAATAGCATAAATTCTGATGAGCAGTTGTGACTCACTTACACTGAGAAGCCACTGTAAATTGGAATTTAAAAAGATGCATAAAATTAGCACACAATAGTTGAGGTGGACTCATGCATGAACTAATTCAACAGTAGGTTTCAGAATAATGACAGCTCTTTAGCAAAGTTTTAGTTATGCCTTATTTCTAAGATGTACTGAAGTGAATCAGACTTTACTCCTTGTCTGATATTTAGCTTAATGCACACACTAAACACTCCATATGAATGATGAAAATCACTGTGGTGATCTATGTTGTTTTAGATGAACAGTTATTGTGTCACATTGCACAAATTCTGAGGACAAGTTCTGATTGCATGTTCTGATGATTAAATTCTGAAGAATATAAATCAGAATTTGTGTGAGGACTTACTAAGATAGGCATTCATTTTTCGAGTTAAGAAATTATGTTCTGATAACCGTTAAGTTCTGATATAAGTCTAAGTTCTGATATTAAAGTCTGATTCTTTACTTGACTTATTTATGGATAAAATTTAAAAACAGTCTCAGTTTACACCTGATATGTTGAAGTGGAAGATTAACAGTCACTATATTTAGGGATAGTGGTACTCGTACATGAACAGTCAACTTTTACTTGCTTCTTGTGCGCATTAAAACCATGTTTTCTCTTTCCAATGAATGTTTTTCTTTTTCCAAGTCTGGGGATACGAGGTAGAATTAATTTTACCTGTCAACATTAAATTTCTTTGTGTCTCCTGGCATTCTCTTGCCTATATAAGCAACCACTCCACAACAGCCTTCCCATCAAATCTTTTCTCACAAACTTACCTTCATACTTTTTTCTATCAAAAACACTATGGTCAGATACAACATGTTTTTGAACTACGAAACCTTCAATATGGAGCTAAGTTGTGCCGATTGGCAGCAGGAATGGCACGTCACTGCCATTCCTGATGAAATATGGGACTCTGTGCCCCAGGAGGTACTCACCCACCTCCTGTTCTTCTATATGGATTACCATCGCCATCTGGAGCGATTGGAGGAGGAAAGGCTGGAAGCTCTCCGCCAGCAAGAGCGAATCATTCGACTCGCCATTCTGTTTGTCGAGAGTAGGAAGAAGAAATGATTTATTTTCTTCTTCCTATTTTTCTTCATCATCAGCCTTGCCCTGCTTCTTGAGCTAGGACTAAGGCTGTTGATGTTAGGTTTAGCAACTTAGGGAAATCTTGTATAAATTCTGATGTAATTTCAATTTCGTGAATGTATTCTCTTGATATATTAATGAAATTTGTTTTTGTTTCAAGATTTTGTCTCTAAGATATTTTGTAATGCATTGATAAATCCTGATAAATATTCATATTCTGATGACCATATAAATTCTGTTTTAATTTGAGTTCTGATTTTACTTTATCAGTACTTACTCATCTGATTTATTTTGGTCATTTTCACTTGATTTATTTTCAGAATATTAATGATACAGTGAAAAATAATTTAGTGGGAACGGTTTCAATTTTTAATTAAAACTGTTTCACCTTGATTAATGGAATATCTGGGTAAGTGGAACGGTTTCTCCTTGAAAAACGGCAAGTGGCATAGTAATGATTATTGTTTTCTCGTGCCCAGTAACTATCCATTATTACTACATGTCTGACAGGTGTCCAACGGTTATTTTTTTTTAAAAAGAGTATAAGTAAGACAGAGAGAAGATTTTTTAATCTTTAATTTCCTTTCAAACTTTTTCTCTACTTGCTTTTATTCTCTTTCTTCTTCTCACGTTGGTTTTTCATACAGACATTTTCTCAAACACCTAACAGGCACTCTTAAATCTCAATTTTTCACATGGCACCTAAGGATTTAATCATTGATGGAGCTAAGTTTGTTCCAAATAACTATGCTGCAATTCTTGATCATGCTGGAGCTCCATCTGAATTGCATTTTATGCAAGATCTTCTTGTACACAGTGAGATTGGGTATGCATTGACCCAGCCTTCAGTCTTTTCAAGCCAACAAGTTCTGACATTTTGGCGGACTGGGCACTTTGATAATGGTGGTACACATGGCACTCCCAGTATTGTTTTCGAAGTGGGTGATTCTTCATATGCAGTCACTCCTGGTACAATACGCAAGGCTCTACATCTCCCAGAAGGATGTACCTTTTCAATTCCAGAGGAATCAGCTCTTCAGGAGTTAATGGCCAATTTGGGGTATGAACAGAGTTTGGCAAAGCTTGGGCAGTTGAAACGGGCTCATATCAGAAGAGAATGGAGCTTCTTCTTCGACTGCATCACTAAAGCTTTTGGGAACAAGTTTTCGAATTTTGATGCTATTCCTATTATGAGTCAGCACATCGGGTATGCTATTATAAACCAAACTCATTTTGATTTTGCAACTGCTGTAATTTGTTTTATTGGGGATAGGATGACAGAGGATAGGAATGTTGTTTACTTTGCTAGATTCTGTCAACTTGTATATACTTTTTGTACTGATGAACCTCAATTAGTCAGTTCCTCAACTCCACCTTTTAAGGTTGCAAAACGTTACTTTAATGACCTGATAAATGCTGACACTAAGAAATCAGTGGTTAGACCTTTACAGATTCCTCAGTCTGTAAAACAGATCTTAGTAAATGCTGATCCTGATACTTATAAATCTGTTTATTCTGATCTCCAACCAACAACAACCATCCAAACACCACAACAACCATCAGCACCTACCACTCATTCTACTCAACCAACCCTCAGGCAATATATCAAATCCTATCTCTCCACTTCACAGACCGTTCAACCCTCATCCTCAGCACCTACTGTGAAGCCTTCATCTTCCAAACCTAAGAGGACAAAGACTGTTTCTCAAACACCTCAAAAGAAAAGGAAGATTGCTTTGAGAGATGAATCTGATACTGAGGAACAGGTTCCTTCTTCAGAACCTGTTGTTAAACAAGCTGAGAAAGTGACTTCTCAGAAGGATTCTGGAATTGGGGGATCTAGGCTTCTCAAGAGGCTTAGAAGAATGACAGTTCCTGAAACTCCCAAGGAATCCAAATCTACAAAGAGATACAAGAAACAGAGGGCAAAAAGACCTGTTTCAGATGATAAAGCAGTAGCAACTCAGGAAGGGGATCAGGAATCTCTGATCTCACAGGAAAAGGAATTTGTTAAAGTCACTTCTTCTTCATCAACTCCATCTCAGGAAGCTGTTTCTGAAAAGGTCAACACACCATCTGTATCTCCTGTTAGATATATTTGATAATGTCATGGCTAATATGTTTTATGTTTAGATTTCAGATCTTATTTGAACAGGACAAATCAGTACTTAACTGATCAGTACTTATACTGGAAGTCAGAACTTAAGGGATATCAGTACTTATGTTATCAGGAGATAAGCATCAGGAGATAGATATCAGAACTTAAGTGCTGAAGGACGATCAGTTAAGGACAGTAGCTGATTAAAGTTAAGAAGATCAAGATAAACATAAGAAGAGATATGCATGAAGAAGGAATTCCGTGAAGAATGGAATACTTGGAATAAAAGATATCTGATTGATATATTTTAGGAAGCAGAATTATATTCCATATCAATTAGCGATTATCTTGTAACTGTGTAGTATATAAACACAGACATAGGGTTTACACTATAAGTGTTATCATAATCGAGAATATTATTTACTATAACCCTAGCAGCTCTCGTGATATTTTGTTCATCACTGAGAGATAACAGTTCCAGATTGTAACAGAGTTTATTGTTTAAATAAAGTTTGTTTTCTGTTACATAAGTTCTTGAAGTTTGATTTGATTGTAATAAACACTGTATTCACCCCCTCTACAGTGAAAGTGTGACCTAACAAGTGGTATCAGAGCCTTCTGTTAACACACATACAGTTAAAGATCCAAACACAATCATGTCTGACACAGAAACTCCAACTAAGCCTACCAAAACTGAGGAATCATCAAAGACATCAACTCAGAGTCGATATGAGACTATCAGAGTTCCCATATTGAGACCATCTGAATATCCCATATGGAAGGTAAGGATGACCATGTTTCTGGAAGCAACAGATCCAGAATACCTTGATAGAATCAAGGAAGGGCCTCACAAACCTACCAAGCTCGCTGTTGTAGTTGCAGGTGAAGCAGCAATGACCGTACCAAAGGAAAAGAGTGATTACACTGCTGAAGATATAGCATCTATTGCTAAGGATGCCAAGGTATGACACTTATTGCATAGTGCCATTGATAATGTAATGTCAAACAGGGTAATCAACTGCAAGACTGCTAAGGAGATATGGGATGCACTGGAGATAAGATGTCAAGGAACTGAAACAGTTAAGAAGAACAGGAAGACAATACTCACTCAAGAGTATGAACACTTTGACTCTAGGACTAATGAGTCATTGACTGATGTATATGATAGATTTGTCAAACTCTTGAATGACTTGTCGTTGGTTAATAAGGAGTATGATCTTGAAGATACAAACCTTAAATTCCTGTTAGCTCTTCCTGAATGTTGGGATTTGAAGGCAACAACAATAAGAGACAACTACAATCTTGATGAGACAACTCTTGATGAAATCTATGGAATGCTGAAGACTCATGAACTTGAGATGGAACAAAGAAGCAAGAGGAAAGGAGGAAAGTCAAGGACAGTTGCTCTCAAGGCTGAAGAGGAATCCCCCAAACCACCTTCCTCAAAGAAAGACAAGGGTAAAGCTCTTATCATAAAGTCTGATACTGAGTCATCAAGTTCTGAGAGTGATGATGACTCAAATTCTGAAAGCTTGCCTGAAACTGATGCTGATGAGGAGATGATGAAGCTGTGTGCTCTTATGGTGAAAGGAATCACAAAGATTGCATACAGGAAGTTCAGGAAGGGAAAGAAGTTTTCCAGGAAAGGCATAAGTCCTGATAAGAAGAATTTCAGAAGATCTGAAGGAAGAGGAGGAAAGTCTGACAGAGGAGATTACGCTAATGTTAAATGTTATAATTGTGGTGAGAAAGGCCACATATCTCCTGATTGCAAGAAGACCAAGAGTGACAAAGGCAAAGCTCTTGTCATAAAGCAGAAAAGCTGGACAGACACCTCAGACTCTGAAAGTGAGGAGAACTATGCATTGATGGCAAATGCTGATAAATCAAGTTCTGAGAGCAGTTCTGAAGCTGCTGAAACAAAGGTACCTCAGACTACTTATGCTTTTCATACTGATGATATTAATGAGTTGAGAAGATATCTTAAAACCATGTTTGTTAGTTATAGAGATCAAACTTTAACATGTGAAAGATTAACTTCTGAAAATCTTGCTTTTAGGAAAAGAAATGATTTCTTAGAAAAAGAGTTAGTCATGTTCCATCAAACTCAGCAGGATAGAGATGATGCTTTTTATGTTAGGGATGAAGTGCTAAAAATGAATGAATCTCTAAAAACTGAGTTAGAAAAGGAGAGAGAGATTATCAGAACTTGGACTAACTCTGGCAAAACAACTCAAAATTTGCTAAGCAGTGGAAACTGGAAAGAGGGCTTAGGCTATGGAGAAAATAAAAATGAAAAAGGAACTGTAGAAATTAAGCCTGTTGATAAGCGAAAGCCGAAGTTAAAACCTGTTAAGTTTGTAACTGAAAAATCTGAAAATGAGAAATCAGAAGTTAAAAAGGAATTAGCTTCTGACAAACTAAAATAGGAAAAGACAGCTGAAGTTAACATAGGCTTAATGACAAAGAAGCAGCTTAAGCATAAGCTGAAAGATGTTAAGAATGCAAACAAGGTAAAATCACCTAGGAAAAACAGGAATGGAAAGGAAGGTGTGAATAAAAGTAATAACTATAAATCTGTTCCTGATGCTCCTAGGAAAGCATGTCATAACTGTGGAAGTTCTAACCATCTGGCTTCTTTTTGCAGGAAGAATAAGAATATTAACTCCTTATCTACAAAGTCAGGAGTTAAGAGTCAGTCTGTTAGATACAAACCACAAAATCCTTGTTTTCATTGTGGTAGTTTATGGCATTCCATTTATACTTGTAAGGAATATCATAGTTTGTACTATGATTATTATCAAATAAAACCTTCTTTAAAGAAAGTTTCTGTTATTCCTTCTAGTGTAAGTTCTGATTCAAAGTCTGGTAGTATAAGTTCTGATAAGAAAACTATTAACATAAAATCTGATGCTAAATCCGCTGCAAATGTTAACAAACCTAAAAAGGCCAAAGGATCCAAGCAAGTCTGGGTCCTTAAAACTAATAATTAGTGGTCTTTTTGATTGCAGGGCAACAGGAAAAATATTTTAGTTTTGGACAGTGGATGTTCAGGACATATGACTGGAAATAAGGCCCTGCTATCAGACTTTGTGGAGAAAGCTGGCCCAAGTGTTTCTTATGGAGATGGCAACATTGGAAAAACTTTGGGATATGGCAATATCAATCTTGGGAATGTCATCATTAAAGATGTAGCTCTGGTCTCAGGACTTAAACACAACTTACTGAGTATAAGTCAAATCTGTGACAGAGGTTATCATGTTGATTTCTTTGCAGAACATTGTGAAATAGTTAGTAAATCTAAAGAAAAAATTGTTCTGAAGGGATTCAGGCGTGGTAACATTTATGAAGCTAAGCTTTCAACAAGTTCTGATGGTTCTGCAATCTGTTTAGTGAGTAGAGCCTCAACTGAAGAAAGCTGGAATTGGCACAAGAAACTCTCTCATTTAAACTTCAACAAGATAAATGAACTGATCAAGAAAGATCTTGTGAGAGGACTGCCAAAATCAGTGTTTGTTCCTGATGGTCTTTGTGACTCATGTCAGAAGGCTAAACAAAGAAAATCTTCGTTCAAGAGCAAGACTGAATCATCAATTCTTGAGCCTTATTATCTGCTTCATGTTGATCTATTTGGTCCAGTGAATGTCATGTCTATTGCAAAGAAGAAATATGCGTTGGTCATAGTAGATGAGTTCACCAGATACACATGGGTGTATTTCTTGCACACAAAAAGTGAAACTGCATCTATCCTGATTGATCATGTCAAACATCTGGATAAATTGATCAAAGATTCTGTGAAAATTTTGAGGAGTGATAATGGCACTGAATTCAAGAATCTGATAATGGAAGAGTTCTGCAAAAATCATGGAATAAAGCAGGAATTTTCTGCTCCTGGAACTCCACAGCAAAATGGAGTTGTTGAAAGGAAGAATAGAACTCTCATTGAAGCTGCACGAACAATGCTTGAAGAAGCAAATCTTCCAACCTATTTCTGGGCTGAAGCTGTGCAGACTGCTTGTTTTACTCAAAATGCAACACTCATTAACAAGCATGGAAAAACACCATATGAGATGGTGAAGAACAAGAAGCCAAATCTCAAATACTTTCATGTATTTGGATGTAAGTGTTTTGTTCTCAAGACTCATCCTGAACAGCTATCCAAGTTTGATCTAAAAGCTGATGAGGGAATCTTTGTGGGATATCCACTTTCTACAAAAGCCTTCAGAGTCTATAATTTGAGAACAAAAGTGGTCATGGAATCTATCAATGTCTCTTTTGATGACAAGAAGATCACTGGACTTGAAGATTGCATTGATCATGATCAGCTGAGATTTGAAAATGAAGATTCATATTCTGATACCTCAAGTCCTGACAGTCTAAGTCCTGATACTGTAAATTCTGATGGATTAAACTCTGATGTTATTGAAACTGTGGTGACTACGTCAAAGGAAGATGCACCAATGCAGGGGGAGCATACTCAAGATATTATCACATCTCAAGAAGCATCAGAACATACATCTGGCTCTTCAAATTCTGATTCGTCAAGTTCTGATAAGCCAAGTACTGATACTGAAGGATCCAACTCAGAGAGCATAGTTTCAGGGGGAACATCAGAAAATGAAACCGAAGACAGCATGAATCATGGGGGAGCATCCAGTTCTAGAGAAAATCTTCCATCTGCAAGGAAGTGGACAAAATCACATACACCTGATTTGATAATTGGAAATCCTGAGGCAGGTGTCAGAACTAGAACAGGTACTTCGAATGAATGTCTTTACAATTTTTTTCTCTCTCAGTCTGAGCCAAAGAAAGTGGAAGAAGCTCTTCAAGATGCTGATTGGGTGCAAGCAATGCAGGAAGAGTTGAATGAATTTGAAAGAAACAAAGTCTGGACCTTAGTGCCAAGACCCAAGAATAGATCGGTTGTTGGTACAAAGTGGGTATTCAGAAACAAAACTGACAGTGATGGCATAATTGTAAGGAACAAGGCAAGGCTGGTTGCAAAAGGATATTCTCAACAGGAGGGAATTGACTATGATGAAACATTTGCTCCAGTTGCTAGGTTAGAAGCCATAAGAATATTCATGGCTTATGCTGCTCACAAAAAGTTTACTGTCTTTCAAATGGATGTGAAAAGTGCTTTTCTCAATGGAGAATTGGAAGAGGAAGTATATGTTGAACAACCTCCAGGCTTTGTAGATTCCAAACATCCAGATTATGTCTACAGGCTTGATAAAGCACTTTATGGACTTAAGCAAGCTCCTAGAGCATGGTATGAGACTTTAGCTCAATTTCTTCTGGAAAGTGGATTCAACAGAGGAACTATTGACAAAACACTGTTCTATCTCAACCATGGCAAGGACTTACTTTTGATCCAGATTTATGTTGATGATATTATTTTTGGGTCTCCAAATGACAAACTTTGCAAAAAGTTTGCCAACCTAATGCAGTCAAGATATCAGATGAGTATGATGGGAGAACTTAGTTATTTTCTGGGCCTTCAAGTCAAGCAGAGTGAAGAAGGAACTTTTATTTGTCAATCTAAGTACACCAGAAACTTGCTGAAGAAATTTGGAATGCAAGACTGTTCAAGTGCATCCACTCCCATAGCCACTGCAACAAAACTGGATAAAGATACTGGTAATTCAGTAGATATTACTGATTACAGAGGTATGATTGGTTCACTTCTCTATCTAACTGCTAGTAGACCAGATATCATGTTTGCTACCTGTCTTTGTGCAAGATTTCAAGCAGATCCAAGAGAACCTCACTTAACAGCTGTAAAAAGAATCTTTAAGTATCTTAAAGGAACAGCTGATCTAGGATTATGGTATCCTAGAGAATCAGATTTTAAATTAATAGGTTACTCAGATGCAGATTTTGCAGGTTGCAAAATTGACAGGAAAAGCACAAGTGGTAGCTGCCAATTTCTTGGAGGCAGGTTGGTTTCTTGGTATAGCAAGAAACAAAAGTCAATTTCCACATCAACTGCAGAAGCAGAGTATATTGCTGCAGGAAGCTGCTGTGCACAGATTCTTTGGATGAAGAATCAGTTACTGGATTATGGGTTAACATATTTCAAAATCCCTATTTACTGTGATAATCAAAGTGTTATTGCTATGACAGGTAATCCAGTTCAACACTCTATGACAAAGCACATCAGCATCAGGTACCATTTCATCAGGGAACATGTGGATGAAGGTACAGTGGAATTGCATTTTGTTCCCACAGATCAACAAGTAGCAGATATCTTCACAAAACCACTGTGTGAAGCTACCTTTACAAAATTGGTAAATGAACTTGGAATGATTTCAGGTTCTTTCTCTAAATCTGCTTAAACTTGTTCTATGTTATCAGACTTTATGATCAGTATTTACAGAATTAATCTCTTTGTATATTCTGTGCATTAATTGATAAATATTTTTAAGTACTGACTGTTGTCTGATACATATCTCTTAACTCTCATAAGTGATATATCTGTTTAAGTAATCATTCTATCCTATGAGGATAACTGTGCTAGATACTGATCTACTAGTCTTCAATAAACAAATGATCCCATGAAAGAAGTAATTATTTCTGTGGAAATCTTATGACACAAGCAAATTCTGATACTTGAGCTTAGTTTAGTTTACTTTATTCATCTTACTACTAAGTCCCAAATTAGAATAATGCTACTCATCTGTTTAAGTTCTGATTCTAGTAAAACTGCTAAATGTACTAAGTGCAGATAAACCTCACTTATCAAAAGAAGAAGAACAAGAATTAAAGAATAATATCAGGTACTCCTTTGAGATCTAGAGTAAAAATGTGAATGGGACGACCCAAGTGCATAGCTGGTATTAAGTAAATATGCATTAGAAAAGCAAAATATTTTCTTGGTGACTTTTCACACTCTATGATTACTGGAGAAATACTCTGATAATAGCATAAATTCTGATAAACAGTCGTAACTCACTTACACTGAGAAGCCACTGTAAAATAGAATTTCAAAAGATGCATAAAATTAGCACAAAAACAGTTGAGGTGGACTCATGCATGAACTCATTTATCAGTAGGTTTCAGGATAATGACAGCTCTTTAGCAAAATTTTAATTATGACTTATTTCTAAGATGTACTGAAGTGAATCAGACTTTACTCTTTGTCTGTTATTTAGCTTAATGCACACACTAATCACTCCATATGAATGATGACATTTCTGTGGTGGTCTATGTTATTTTAGATAAACAGTCATTGTGTCATTTTTGCACAAATTCTGAGGACAAGTTCTAGTTACACGTCCTAATGATTAATTTCTGACGTTCATAACTAAGAACTTGTATGAGTATTTACTAAGATAGATATTCCTTGTTCGAGTTAAGACATTATGTTCTGATGACTGTTAAGTTCTGGTATAGGTCTAAGTTCTGATTTTTCAGTCTAACCCTTTACTTGACTTATCTGTGAGTAAAATTTGGTAACAGTCTCAGATTAATTTCGAAATGTTGAAGTGGAAGATTAATAGTCTATGGTTAAAACATAATGGCACTCGTCCTTGAACAGTTCACTCTTGTTACATGTACACATTCTCTTTTCCAATGACTGTTATTCTTTTTCAAAGTCTAGGGAGACGAGGTAGAATTAATTCTACCTGTCAGCATTAAATATCTTTGCGTCTCTTGGCATTCTCTTGCCTATATACACAGCCACTTCACATTAGTCTTCTCATCACACTTGTATCACAAATTCAGTCTTGTTTTTCATTTACTATCACAAATGGCTGAATTTGGCTGGTTCTACAATTACGGTGATGAGACTGTGCATGTTTTTTTGAATGGAATTCCAACTCCCTACCCTATCACCAACATCCCTCACAATCTCTGGATTCAATTTCCAGAGGTTATCAAACGTGATCTGGTGGCCGTTCGAAGAGACCTTCACCTTCGTCGTATCCATCAGCAAGAGCGAATCATACGACTCGCCATCTTGTTTGTCGAAGATAGGAAGAGGAAGATGACTTAATCTCGTCTTCTTCCTGTTCTTCTTCATCCTCAGCTTTGTCAGGCTTCTTAGCTAGGACTAAAGCTGTTGACGTTAGGATTAGAAGCTTAGGGAAAATCTTGTATTGATGTAATTTCTATTTCATATATGTATTGACTTGATATATTAATGAAAACTGTTTTTACTTCAAGATTTTGTCTCTGAGTTATTTTATCTGTGTTGTTAAATCCTGCTTGATATTCTGATGACCATTTAAATTTTGTCTTTATTTAAGTTCTGATTCTTTGTCAGCACTTATTCATCGAAATTATCTCGGTCATTTTTAACATGATTCATTTTCAGAATATTAATGTTGCAGTGAAAAATAATTCAATCAGTGCTAACGGTTTCAATTTTGAATTAAAACTGTGTCTCTTGATAACTGAAATGGTTTTTCCTTGAAACAAGGCAACTGGGTAAGTAATCATTCCTGTTTTCTCGAGCCCAGTAACTATCCGTTATTACTGCATGTCTGACAGGTGTCCAACGGTAACATTTTTTTTCAGAGTATAAGAACAACAGAGAGAAGATTTCTTTAATCTTTTATTTTCTTTATACTTTATCTCTCTTCTTACTTTTACTCTCTTTCTCATTCTTTCTCACGTTGGTTTTTCATACAGACATTATCTCAAACACCTAACAGGCATACTTGAATTTCAATATTTTTTCACATGGCACCAAAGGATTTAATCATTGATGGAGCAAAGTTTGTTCCAAACAACTATGCTGCAATTCTTGATCATGCTGAAGCTCCATCTGAATTGCATTTTGTGCAAGATCTTCTTGCACATAGTGAGATTGGGTACGCCTTAACTCAGCCTGAATTATTTTCAAGTCAACAAGTTCTGCGGTTCTGGAGGACTGGAGTTTATGATGATGGTGGTAAACGAGGAACTCCCAGTATTATCTTCCAAGTGGGTGATTCTTCCTATGTAGTCACTCCTGGTACAGTACGAAGAGCATTACATCTTCCAGAAGATTGTACCTTCTCTATACCAGAGGAATCAGAACTTCGGGGATTAATGACTGATTTGGGATATGAAAAGAGTCTGACGAAACTTGGACAGTTGAAACGGGCTAATATCAGAAGAGAATGGAGTTTCTTCTTCGATTGCATCACCAAGGCTTTTGGCAACAAGTGTTCAAATTTTGATGCCATCCCAATTCCGAGTCAGCACATCGGGTATGCTATTATCCATCAAACTCATTTTGATTTTGCAACTGGAATAATTGGTTTTATTGGGGATAGGATGACAGAGGATCGAGATGTTGTTTATTTTGCTAGATTCTGTCAACTTATTTATACGTATTGTACTGCTGAACCCCAGTTAGTCAGCACTCAAACCCCACCTTTTAAGGTTGCAAAAAGGTACTTTAACGACCTGATAAATGCTGACACAAAGAAATCAATGGTGAGACAATTACAGATTCCTCAGTCTGTGAAACAGATTCTGGTAAATGCTGATCCTGCTACTTACAAATCTGTTTACTCAAATGTTCAACCAACTCACCATAACCAAAATCCATCAACCTCAGTCCCTACCTCTCATTCTACTCAACCTACCCTCAGAACTTATCTCAAATCCTATCTCTCCACTTCACAGACTGCTCAACCTTCTTCTTCAGCACCTACTGTGAAGCCTGCATCCTCTAAGCCAAAGAGAACAAAGACTGTTCCTCAAACATCTCAGAAGAAGAGGAGGATTACTTTGAGAGATGAATCAGATTCTGAGGATCAGATTCCCTCTTCAGAACCTGTGGTAGATGAAGCTGAGAAGGCAACTTCTCAGAAGGATTCTGCAATTGGGGGTTCTAGGCTTCTCAAGAGGCTTAGACGTATGACGGTTCCAGAAACTCCCAAGGAATCCAAATCAACAAGGAAGTACAAGAAACAGAGGGCACAGAGGCCAGTTTCAGATGATGAGGAGGAAGCAGCTAAGGAAGGGGATCAGGAATCTCTGATCTCACAAGACAAGGAATTTGCTCCAGTCACTTCTTCTCCATCAACTCCATCTCAGGAACCTGTATCTGACAAGGCTAATTCACCTTCTATGTCTCTTGTTGATCCAGGCACAAGTGCTGAAATTGATATTCAGAACCTGGTTGTGCCTGAAATACTTTTCTTAGAAGCTCCAACAGCAAATAATCCTTCCACAACACCTGTTACTGATGCTGTTCAAACTCCTGAGTTATCACTAACACCTTCTCTGCATCAAGATGCTGATGATCAGATTTTAGGTGAGCATCAGGATATGGCTGTTGATCAGAACTTAGTATCAGATCAGCAATTAGAGGATGTTGAAGCCTCCATTGCTACTCACACAGTTGTCTTATCAGAAGATACTGATTCTCTAAGTTCTGATGCTGCAAATGTTGGAGATACTGGTGAAGCTGCTACAACTGTAGATGCTGATGAAGCAGGTCCTTCAGGACATACTCCTCCACTGACTCTTCCTAAGTCTGAACTGGTAAAGGAGTTTGTTATCAGGGATGCACCAGTACCTTGGAGTGAAACTCCTGCAGGTCAGGAGTGGACTAAGGAATGGAACTCAGTTTCATGTGTTCCAAATGCTTTACATCTTGCTGAGCACTTGACTAAAGCTGATGAAATGTTACATTCTGATGATTTTAAAACCCAGCTTAGAGTCACTGCATTGAGTACTAAACATCTACAAGGTCTTCATTCCAACACTCATGCAGAGCTACACAAGATTCAGGAGAACTTTATTAAACAGGAACAAGTTTGGAAACTTGATAAGAAAAAGTTCTTCCAACCTACCATTGACAGGGTTGCTTATATTGAGAAAACTCAAGAGAAGCAACAAGCTCAGATTGATCAAATTCTGACAAATCAAGCTTCTCAGCAATCGCAACTTACTGAAATCCAGACCTCAGTGGAACTACTTATCTCTCTTTTATTACCTGCTGATGCCAAAAAGGGGGAGAAGGTAATTAAGTCCAAATGCAAAACCAACAAGTCACTGCAAGGAAAGGATGATGGAAAAGATGACCAAGGAAACTCTGGAATGGGTAGTGGTCATAGTCAAGGTAGAAGGTTTACATCAAGACAAGCTAGTCACAGAACAAGTTCTGATACTGGGAAAAGAATAAGTTCTGCTGCTGGTAAAAGGATAAATTCTGATGAACTTCTAGATCTTGATGAGGAAATGTCAAGACAGTTATTTCTTCAAGAAAATCCAGGGATGGACTTGATAAGTTTAAAGGAAGAAGAAGCTAGACTTAAATCAGAGAAAGTCACATCTAAATCTGAAGCTTCTGGTAAAAAGTTACTTCCAAAACCTAAAGGCATTGTGATCAAAGAAAGGATAAATACTGAAGAAACTTTGGCTAGATCACAACCACAGATAGATCCAAGATCCAAGGGTAAAGAAAAGGTTGGTGAACCTATCAAGCCTTATGTACCTCCTGAGGAAGAAGAAATTACTGATGGAAAAGATAATCTTGCTCTGACTTCAAGAAAAGTTCTTAAAACAACCTCTGACATGGCTCAAGTTGTTCAGAGTCAAGAAATTGTAAGTTCTGATATTCAGAAGAAGCAAGTAACCTCTGACAGTGCTCAAGTTAACTTGATATCAGAAAATAAATCTAAAACACTCCTACCAGGATTCACTAAAGCAAAACAGACTCAATCTTTGAAGACTACTTCAAGTGGTTTTGAAGCAAGAGTAGTTACTGGAAAGGAAGCTAGAGATAAAACTGGATTGGGAAGTGCTGATGAAAGAAGAGTACACAACACTACCGATGATCCAACTTCCTTGAGTGAACCAGGTATTGGAGCAACTCCTGAGAGATTGAATCAACTAGAATCTGTACAGATGGTTTACCATACCTACTTGAAAGAATACATCATGTTGTATTTCATGACAGATGGTAGGGTTTATCATATAAGACAAAATGCCATTCCATTGAAGTATTTTGAAGAATTGGAGCATGTATTATTCTTACTTCAAGTGGATGACAGAATAACAGAGACTGCTGCAAACTACTTAAAGGAACAGATTCAGAGACAGAAAAGACTTTATTCTGTTAAGTCTGACAGCAGATATGTTCCAAAGTACAGAAATCACAATGGTGATATTGTTGATATGATGCCTAATACTGCACAGATCAGAACATATCTTGGTATTAAGGGGCTTGAATTCAATCTAGAGTCTAACAAAGCTTATGTCATAAGACTAGATCGGGAGTTGAGAAAAGAAAAGATTAATGATCTCAGAGCTGCAATATTTCAAACTGGTGAAGATACTGCAGAGCTTAAAGATGTCAAACGGAGAATGATTGATGAACTCAGATATGCTGAGAAATGTTTGTTGAAGAATTATCTCAGAACAACTCCTAACATCAGAGAGATCAGAAAATGATGAAGCCAAGTCGAAGATCTACAACTGCTTAAATTCTGACATTTATACAGATTGAAGTTGTTATCAGAAGTTGAATTGGTAAAAGCTTTAAGGACTGTAAGTTGTAGTTATCTTGTCTATTTCTCATGCATTTGTACTTAATGTTTTTGACATCATCAAATATCTGTTAAACTTGTATATTTTGCTAATTTACAAGTTGGGGGAGATTGTTAGATATATTTGATAATGTCATGGCTAATATGTTTTATGTTTAGATTTCAGATCTTATTTGAACAGGACAAATCAGTACTTAACTGATCAGTACTTATACTGGAAGTCAGAACTTAAGGGATATCAGTACTTATGTTATCAGGAGATAAGCATCAGGAGATAGATATCAGAACTTAAGTGCTGAAGGACGATCAGTTAAGGACAGTAGCTGATTAAAGTTAAGAAGATCAAGATAAACATAAGAAGAGATATGCATGAAGAAGGAATTCCGTGAAGAATGGAATACTTGGAATAGAAGATATCTGATTGATATATTTTAGGAAGCAGAATTATATTCCATATCAATTAGCGATTATCTTGTAACTGTGTAGTATATAAACACAGACATAGGGTTTACACTATAAGTGTTATCATAATCGAGAATATTATTTACTATAACCCTAGCAGCTCTCGTGATATTTTGTTCATCACTGAGAGATAACAGTTCCAGATTGTAACAGAGTTTATTGTTTAAATAAAGTTTGTTTTCTGTTACATAAGTTCTTGAAGTTTGATTTGATTGTAATAAACACTGTATTCACCCCCTCTACAGTGAAAGTGTGACCTAACATCTCCTGTTGATCCAGGCACAAGTGTTGATATTGATGTTCAAAACTTGGTTGTGCCTGCAGTAATTTTCTTAGAAGCTCCAACAACAACTAATCCTTCAACAACACCTGTTACTGATGCTGTTCAAACTCCAGAGTTATCTACTACACCTTCTCTGCATCTAGATGCTGATGATCAGAATTTAGGTGAGCATCAGGATATGGCTGTTGATCAGAACTTAGAACCAGATCAGCAATTAGAGGATGCTGAAGCCTCTATTGCTACTCACACTGTTGTTTTATCAGAAGATACTGATTCTGTAAGTTTTGATGCTGCAAATGCTGGAGATACTGGTGATGCTGCTCCAACTGCAGATGCTGATGCAGCAGGTCCTTCAGGACATGCTCCTCAACAAACTATTCTTAAGTCTGAACTTGTTAAGAAGTTTGTTACCAGAGAAGCACCAGTGCCTTGGAGTGAAACTCCTGCAGGACAGGAGTGGACTAAGAAATGGAACTCAGTTTCCTGTGTTCCAAATGAAAAGCATCTTGCTGAGCACTTGACTAAAGCTGATGAATTGTTAAATTCTGATGATTTCAAAACCCAGCTTAGAGTCACTGCATTGAGTACTAAACATCTACAAGGTCTTCATTCAACTACTCATGCTGAGCTACACAAGATTCAGGAAGAATTCATCAAACAGGAACAAGTTCAAAAGATTGATAAGAAAAAGTTCTTCCAACCTACCTTTGACAGGATTGCTTATATTGAGAAGACTCAAGAGAAACAACAAGCTCAGATTAATGATATTCTGAAAAATCAAGCTTCTCAGCAATCTCAACTTACTGAAATCCAAGCCTCAGTGGAATTGCTTATCTCTCTTCTACTTCCTGCTAATGCCAAAAAGGGGGAGACAGTAATTAAGTCCAAATGCAAGACTGACAAGACACTGAAAGGGAAAGATAATGAAAAGGATGATCAAGGAAGCTCTGGAATGGGTAGAGGTCATAGTCAAGGTAGAGGTTTCACATCAAGAAAAGCTGAAATCACAAGTCACAGGACAAGTTCTGATACTGGGAAAAGAATAAGTTCTGCTACTGGTAAAAGGATAAGTTCTGATGAACTTTTAGATCTTGATGAAGAAATGTCAAGACAGTTATTTCTTCAGGAAAATCCAGGAATGGACTTGGAGAGTTTAATGGAAGAAGAAGCCAGACTTAAATCAGAGAAAGTCACATCTAAATCTGAAGCTTCTGGTAAAAAGCCACTTCCAAAACTCAAAGGCATTGTGATCAAAGAAAGGACACGTACTGAAGCAACATTGGCTAAATCATAACCGCAGATAGATCCAAGATCCAAGGGTAAAGAAAAGGTTGGTGAACCTATCAAGGTTTATGTGCCTCCTGAGAATGAAGAAATCACTGATGAAAAGGATGATCTTGCTCTGACTTCAAGAAAAGATCTTAAAACAACCTCTAACATGGCTCAAGTTGTTCAGAGTCAAGAAACTGTAAGTTCTGATATTCAAAAGAAGCAAGTAACCTCTGACACAGCTCAAGTTAACTTGATATCAGAAGATAGACCAAAGACACTCCTACCAGGATTCACTAAAGCAAAACAGACTCAACCTTTAAAGACTGCTGCAAGTGGTTTTGAAGCTAGAGTAGTTACTGGAAAGGAAGCAAGAGATAAAACTGGATTGGGTAGTGCTGATGAAAGAAGAATACAGAACACTACCAATGATCCAACTTCCTTGAGTGAACCAGGTATTGGAGCAACTCCTGAGAGATTGAATTAACTGGAATCTGTACAAATGGTTTACCATACCTACTTGAAAGAATACATCTTGTTGTACTTCATGACAGATGGTAGGGTTTATCATATAAGGCAAAATGCCATTCCATTGAAGTATTTTGAAGAATTGGAGCATGTACTATTCTTACTTTAAGTGGATGACAGATTGACAGGAACTGCTGCAAACTATTTGAAGGATCAGATTCAGAGACAGAAAAGGCTTTATTCTGTTAAGTCTGACAGCACATATGTTCCAAAGTACAGAGATCACAAGGGTGATATAGTTGAAATGAAGCCCAATTCTGCTCAAATTATAACTACATTTCTAGGGTACAGGGCTGTGGAATTCAATCTTGAGTCTGATAAAGCTTATCTGATCAGACTGGATCAGGATATAAGAAAAGCAAAGATTAATGATCTCATGGCTGCAATCTTTCAGATTGGTGAAGATAATGCAGAGCTTAAAGATGCTAAAAGGAGAATGATTGATGAACTTAGATATGCTGAGAGATGTTTGTTGAAGAACTATCTCAGAACAACTCCTGACATCAGAGAGATCAGAAGATGAAGCCAAGTCAAAGATCTACAACTGCTTAAATTCTGATGTTTGTACAGACTGAAGTTGTTATCAGAAATTAAAGATTGGTAAAGCTTTAAGGACTGTAAGTTGTAGTTATCTAGTCTAATTCTCATGCATTTGTACTTAATGTTTTTGACATCATCAAATATCTGTTAAACTTGTATATTTTGCTAATTTACAAGTTGGGGGAAATTGTTAGATATATTTGATAATGTCATGGCTAATATGATTTATGTTTAGTTTTTTCAGATCTTACTTAACAGGACAAATCAGTACTTAACTGGGAATCAGTACTTATACTGGAAGTCAGGACTTAAGGATATCAGTACTTATATTATCAGGAGATAATCATCAGAAGATGGATATCGGAACTTAAGTGCTGAAGGACGTTCAGATAAGGACAGCAGCTGATTAAAGGAAAGAAGATCAAGATAAACATAAGAAGAGATATGCATGAAGAAGGAATTCTATGAAGAATAGAATACTTGGAAGAAAAGATATCTGATTGATATATTTTAGGAAGCAGAATTATATTCCATATCAATTAGTGATTATCTTGTAACTGTGTAGTATATAAACACAGACATAGGGTTTACACTATAAGTGTTATCATATTCGAGAAGATTATTCATTGTAACCTTAGCAGCTCTCGTGATATTTGTTCATCACTGAGAGGTAACAGTTCCATACTATAACAGAGTTTATTGTTTCAATAAAGTTTGTTTTCCGTTACTTGAAATATTAAAAGTTCGATTTGATTGTATTTTACACTGTATTCACCCCCTCTACAGTGTGTGTGACCTAACAATTCTTATTAACAGAATTATTAGAATTTATCAGTAGCTATTCTTAGCTTGGCTTAAATCATCACTGATCACATATTTGGCTTTTTCCAACTAATCAACATTTCTTTTTCTTGAATTCACATGCGGACTTCATCAGTCTCTGTCTTACATCGGATTCTTGGATTTGCGAGTTTCCCAGTATTTCACCGTATCTTCCCTTAAATTATAATTCGACATGGATGTACATTCACGTCCCTCATGGAGTATTATTACAGGGGATAATATTTCTTTGCTTTATCTTGGATCTTTAATTCTTACAAACGTTCTCTCCACTAATTTATAGTAGCTTCCATTAAATCGTCATTCGATATGGGTATACATCCAAGTCCTTCCTGGAACGCTATTATATATGATAACAGCTCTTTGTTTTGTTTTACACCTTTAGTTCTTAAAAATATTCTTCTTACTAGCAGGCCAATAACTTTATGTTCCTCTTGTTTATCGAAAAGGGTGTATTCATCTAGATAAAACCTCGCACAGGCTTGCAATAACATCATGCTACTTTTCCACTTTCTTCTAATGTCATTATTTCCTCTAAATTGCTCATTGCTTTAATTTCGGATCTGAAAATTATGTCAGAATTTGACTTAATCTAGTTGGAATCGATCTCCATTTATCTAACCATTAGTTGGTAAAGTTGATCAATTAACTCTTTTAACTGATCACTTAAACCAAGTGATGATTAGCTAACTGGAATCAAAGACCAATTACATAAATTCGGTTTGCTCATAACATTCTTTCTCAAGAACCAAGATCGCAATCATTCAGAGTATTGATGAAAATGACAATATACTTCTTTATTCTTGAACGTAGGGTAATTTCTGAAAGTTTGGGCAGTACTTCCCCTATACCATCAACTACCAGTCGGGCTCAGGCCGACACCATCAATCCACCAAAGCATCAACAATCATATCCACCCACTTTTGTCCACCAAAGTCATAAATTCACCACAATTCACATTATATCATATTGATCAGCATCTAACTGGTACATCATATATCTTTTTAATTGGAATTGGGTCTTAAACCCACAATGATTAATATAACCATACCTTCCTCGGTTCTTTCAGGATATTACAAAATGTTATTAGTGATGTTACATATATTTGTGATGTCATGTCTAATATGATTTGCGTTTAGTTTTCAGATTTTACTTAACAGGACAAATCAAGACTTAACTGGAAATTAGTACTTGTACTGAAGTCAGGACTTAAGATATCAGAACTTAAGTTTTCAGAACTTAAGTTATCAGGAGATATTTATTGGGAGATAATATCAGGACTTAAGGAGACGTTCAGATAAGGAAGGCGGCTGATTGAAGGAAAGAAGATCAAGACAAACATAAGAAGAGATATGCATGGAGAAGAATTCTATGAAGAATAGAATACTTGGAAGAAAAGATAACTAGTTGATATATATTAGGAAGCAGAATTATATTCGATATCAATTAGAAGATTATCTTGTAACTGTGTAGTATATAAACACAGACATAGGGTTTACACTATATGTGTTATCTTAATCGAGATTATTATTCTTTGTAACCCTAGCAGCTCTGGTGATAATTTGTTCATCACTGAGAGAGAACAGTTCTTTGTAACAGAGTTTATTGTGTTGAATAA
Source organism: Apium graveolens (assembly GCF_009905375.1). NCBI lineage: Eukaryota > Viridiplantae > Streptophyta > Magnoliopsida > Apiales > Apiaceae > Apium > Apium graveolens. Next base: position 78,892,140 of record NC_133647.1, read on the forward strand.
AATTTGTGTTCTGTTACTTGAGTTCTTATATTCGATTTGATTGTAGTAAACACTGTATTCAACCCCCTTCTACAGTGTGTGTGACCTAACAAATGAACTTAAAATTTATCTCATTGTTTTCTCAAAAATTTTATTCCGCGAGTATTTTAACTTATCTTTTGTCATTACTAATTGTGTACCGCTACTTTTAAGAATTATGCCGCATCTTTTAATCAGTCACGCCATTCCTCTATCTTTGAAGATACACATTCAATTCCATTGATTAATCTGTTTATCTTTTAATAACCATGCATGGTTTTCATTATTTCTTAAAAGATTCCATAGTTGAATCACCATTCCTTCATCTCCACTTATGTTCCCGTATCAAACTTTCGTCGTTGGTCCAGTTACGGGTATCCAATTCACCATAACTTATTTACTCAAATTGAAGAACCTCACAGTTCCTTGAAGAACACGATCGAAATTTGATTGCATCTAAGATTTCTTCTATCTTGAATCTTCACGACAAATATCTTCTCGCAACGAAGGGATGCTTCACGTATTAATCACCTGTCTGAGTCATTGTTTAGAATTTCCTTGATCTTCGATTGTCTTCCTGATACTCGTTTGCATTGTTTGATGTGCATAGCCTTACTTCCTTATTTTATAATTAATTTATTCATTACGGTTCACTAACAATTCATTTCTCGTTGAAATCTTCCGATTTGAAGTGCATCGCATTAACGTAATCCACTATACTGATGAGATCCTCGCAACACGAACAACTGTCTGATTTGATGTCTTCGCCATGTCCACTGGTCGGTGTATCCATTCCTTCTTACTCGCAAATGTCCACCATTTCTCGGTTTGCAATCATATCCTTCTTCGACACGTAATTCTACCTGTCCCACGGGACTATTCCATTTCTTTTGTAATCGTCAAAGAACAGACTCTATGCAAGAGGAGAGTTTGTGAATAGGATTTTGAATGAAAAACTGAGTAAGGAATAATGATGCAACAACTGCTTGGGAAGAGCTGTAAGTTAATAAATTGAAGGAAGGAGAATGAGTGAAGATTTAGATGTGAATGAGACAACCATATTTGTACTCAAGATGGCTAGTCTTTCATACTATATGGCATACAGCACATGATTTGATGGCGTCCCACCCGACTCTTCGTCATTTCGACTAAGCGTCATACCACAACACTGTTTGTCTCAATCAGGAAAATTTGAGAAGAGAAACAATTCAAAAGGAATACAAGAAATTTTCTTTCATTTTTGCCTCATATGATTTATCAACAGAAGAAGCTCATACGTATTCACGGATCAAGATAAACATATGTTGTCATATTAGAGGAAAGAATAACATTGTTGGGCACTGTCTACGCTTTACTTGAACATGCCTTCAGAAACCATTCGAATGAGAGATTCATCGTTTAGGTCACGTTATAACTTCGGAATGTCGTCTGAAAATGCGTCTATATTCAGAGCTTTAATAATTCGATCATATTGCGCCCTTACAAAATTTATAATTGTTGCTTTCAATTTCATTTATGCCGCGTGGATTAACCATCCATCACGCAACGTCTCAATTTTGTTGATAAGAATATGATTCTTCTCAATCCTCTGGAAGATTCTTTTATCTCCTTCAATCACCCTCTAACCGCTCGAATCACGAATCTTATTAAATTTTAATATTTCATGAATTAGGTAAATAATATTTTAACATGTTGATTCAATTATTAATATTATGAAACAAATTCATGTTCATTTTTCAAGGAACTTTAAACTTTCTCCCTGTTGGTGGGTCTACTTGATTCTCCAAATTAACAATATTGAGTCCAAATTCATTCTTCTTTTTGGATCACTTTCTGTTTATAATAACAAGAACTTAAGTAGTAATTCAACAACCAAATTGTAAAACTTATTTCATGCAAAAATCTTGTGAAAGTTGATTAAGAAAATCTTTTCCGAAATCTCATTTTAAAGTTTTGGAAATCAAATATTTGGTCGTCATTACTATATAAGTTACTTGCTATTCTTATAATCCACTAATGAAATGTCCAATTAAAAGAATGCCCATATAAGGGTCTCTCCACTTTGGTACCTCTTCTACTTTTCCTTGGATTCTGCTCGCACTTATTAGTCGACGAAACTTCATTTACCGTTGTATATCATTTTATTCACAATTTTACCGCAACGCTGACATTTAGTACCGTATTTGACATTCTTATCGCCGTCCTTAATGTTATGCTTGCAATCACGCATATGATTCGGCGTTCGATCTATAGATAGAGTCGCATCTTCTTGTTAATCTTACCTATACCTAGTAAGGTAGATATCATTCTTTGCGCAGCTCCCGATAAGTGATCAGAATCTTCTCGCAATGGTGGTGCCTTCGACACGTACAATGTTGGTTCTTCATCAGCTTCCATCAACTGGTTGCCTCTGATGTGGAACTCTTCCTAATACCTAAGTTAAATCGTACTAATACTCACCTCGCTTCCCTCACACAAATTCTTACAAGAATCGATCGCATATTCTTCAAAACCACATGAAAAGTAGGGTAACATACCCAGTCTCCGTCGATCAGTCGATTCCTCATTATTATAGGATCTAAGAACTCAATATACCTATAACGTTGCGATATTCGTCTTACAATTTCTCAACAATCCTATCTTGCCAACTCCATATCGGATCTGCTAACCCTAATTCGCACTAAACTCAACTTAACACGAGTATGCCTAGGGTCTTTCCTATCTCAGATAGCCTATTATTTCTATATTACGCTCACCTATTCTTATTTCAGTGACCAATAACCTGTAGCTCTGATACCAACTTATAACAACCCAAATTCGGGGTCAAGATTTGGTGTCACTAAATAATCTTTACATAAAATAAAAGAATATTCAATTAACCCCTTGAATCCGGATCGTTTACAGGTTATGGTATGAAACAATAATCTAACCTTTTACAACTCACAATAACTAGAATACAAGTTTAAATACCTTTATGCTAATGCCTGTGTCTTATTTCTCACATCTTCGTCCTTTCGCAGCGGAGATCTCTCTAACTTATGCTGTCTAACGAAAGGTATTCACTTTTATCTTTATCTGATCTGGCAGAAATAAGAATGTATAAAGCAAGAGTGAGCCAAAAATGCCCCAGCAAGTATATAATTTGAGTTTCAAGCATTAATACCAAAAGAAAAACTTCTGGACAAAATCTTAAAACAATTTTTAAACAATTCTATTTATTTAAGTGAGTTGAGCGAATAAACGTTGGTTGTCACCAGTCTTTGACTATAAATCCAAAAAAGACAAACGATTCCCCAATTCATTTCCTGAATCAGGGTTTCATCCGGTTTTGGAATCATAAATACTTTCGAGAGAGAATACCATTAATGGCGATCAACAACAAATTAGACTGGACACTAGTTCGCATCTATATCCTCCTGATCAGTCAAGATACAGTGTAGATCTATACCCACCTGTATAGATCCAGTCGGGTCCCCAGGCTCTACGGCCCATCTCAAGGCACCAGTCATGTCCCGGTCCTTAGGATTAAGTAAAACTCAATCCCCAAAATATCAATATCCATCCTGTGGAGTATTTTGATATCAAATCATTTTGAATTCTGTTAGATATATTTGTGATGTCATGTCTAATATGATTTGTGTTTAGTTTTTCAGATCTTACTTAACAGGACAAATCAGTACTTAAATGGAGAGCAGTACTTATACTGAAGTCAGGAGTTAAGATATCAGAACTTAAGTTGTCAGAACTTAAGTTATCAGGAGATATTTATCAGGAGATAATATCAGGACTTAAGGAGACTTTCAGATAAGGAAGGCGGCTGATTGAAAAGAAAGAAGATCGAGACTGAAACAAGAAGAGATATGCATGAAGAAGAAGAATTCTATAAGGAATAGAATACTTGGAAGAAAAGATAACTGAGTGATATATATTAGGAAGTAGAATTATATTCGATATCAATTAGGAGATTATCTTGTAACTATGTAGTATATAAACACAGACATAGGGTTTACACTATATGTGTTATCTTAATCGAGTTTATTATTCATTGTAACCCTAGCATCTCTTATGATAATTTGTTCATCACTGAGAGAGGACAGTTCTTTGTAACAGAGTTTATTGTGTTGAATAAAATATGTGTTCTGTTACTTGAGTTTATATATATTCGATTTGATTGTAGTAAACACTGTATTCAACCCCCTTCTACAGTGTGTGTGACCTAACAAGTGGTATCAGAGCGATCTATTAACATACATACAGTAAAGATCCAAAAACAATCATGTCTGAAGAAGCATAAACTCCAACCAAGCCCACCAAAACTGAAGAAACTCCAAAGACTCGAATCCATAATCGATATGAGACTATTAGGGTTCCCAAACTGAAACCGTCTGAGTATCCCATATGGAAGGTGATGATGTCTATATTTCTGGAAGCTACAGATCTAGAATACCTTGACAGAATCAATGAAGGACCACATAAGCCAACCAAGCTCTCTGTTATAGTTGCAGATCAGCCAGCATAGACTGTACCAAAGGAGAAAAGTGAATATACAGTTGAAGATATCTCATCTATTGCAAAGGATGCAAAGGTAAGACATTTGTTGCACAGTGCCATTGATAATGTCATGTCAAACAGGGTAATTAACTGCAAGACTACAAAGGAGATATGGGATGCCTTGGAGACAAGATGTCAGGGAACTGATTCAATTAAGAAGAACAGGAGGACTATACTCACTCAAGAATATGAGCACTTTGAATCAAAACCTGATGAGTTATTAACTGGTTTATATGATAGATTTGTCAAACTCTTGAATGATCTGTCACTGGTGGATAAGGAATATGATCTTGAAGATACTAATCTCAAATTCCTTTTAGCTCTTCCTAAAAGTTGGGATTTGAAGGCCACGACTATAAGAGACAACTATGCTCTTGATGAAACTACTCTTGATGAAATTTATGGCATGCTCAAGACTCATGAACTTGAGATGGATCAATGAAGCAAGAGGCATGGGAGAAAGTCAAGGACAGTTGCTCTTAAAGCTGAGGAGGAATCCCCTATAGTGGTTGTCTCAAAGAAAAGCAAAGGAAAGGTTCTCATCACAAAGTCTGATACTGAGTCATCAAGTTCTGATAGTGATGAGGATTCTGACACTGAAAGTCTATCTGAGATGGACCCTGATGAAGAGATGATGAAGCTGTGTGCTCTTATGGTGAAAGAAATCACAAAGATTGCATACAGGAAATTCAGAAGGGGAAAGAAGTTTTCCAGGAAAGGTGCAAGTTCTGATAAGAAAGGTTTCAGAAAATCTGAAGGCAAAGGAGGAAAGTCTGACAGAGGAGATTACTCAAATTTTAAATGCTACAACTGTGGTGAGAAAGGCCACATATCTCCTGATTGCAAGAAAGGAAAAAGTGACAAAGGCAAGGCTCTTGTCATAAAGAAGAAAAGTTGAACAGACACTTCAGATTCTGAAAGTGAGGTGAACTATGCCTTGATGTCAAATGCTGATAGCAGTTCTGATGCTGCTGAGTTAAAGGTACCTCAAACAACTTATGCTTTTCATACTGATGATATTACTGAGTTGAGAAGATATCTTAAAACCATGTTCATTAGTTATAGAGATCAAACTTTAACATGTGAAAGATTAACTTCTGAAAATCTTGCTTATGAAAAGAGGAATGATTATTTAGAAAAAGAGTTAGTTATGTTCCATCAAACTCAGAAAGATAGAGATGATGCTTTCTATGTTAGAGATGAAGTGCTTAAAATGAATGAATCTCTAAAAACTGAGTTAGAAAAGGAAAGAGAGATTATCAGGACTTGGACTAACTCTGGCAGAACAACTCATAATTTGTTAAGTAGTGGAAACTGGAAAGAGGGCTTAGGTTATGGAGATGATAAGAATAATAAAGGAATTGTAGAAATTGGGCATATAGTTGTTAAACAGAAGCCAAAGGTAAATCCTGTTAAGTTTGTAGCTATAAAGTCTGATATTGATAAATCAGAAGTTAAAGAGAAATTAACTTCTGACAAACCAAAACAGGATAAGCCAACTGAAGTTAACATAGGCTTAATGATAAAGAAGCAGCTTAAGCATAAGCTGAAAGATGTTAAGAATGTAAACAAGGTAAAGCCACCTAGGAAAAATAGGAATGGAAAGAAAGGTGTGAATAAAAGCAATGATTATAAGTCTGTTCCTAATGCTCCTAGAAAGAAATGTTATAACTGTGGAAATTCTAACCATCTGGCTTCTTTTTGCAGGAAGAATAAGAACATAAACTCCTTACCTTCAAAATCAGGAATTAAGAGTCAGCCTGTTAGATATAGGCCACAAAATCCTTATTTTCATTGTGGTAGTTTATGGCATTCCATTTATACTTGTAAGGAATATCATAGTTTGTACTATGATTATTATCAAATAAAACCTTCTTTAAAGAAAGTTAGCTTTATTCCTTCTAGTGTAAGTTCTAATGTAAAGTCTGATATTGTAAATTCTGATAAGAAAACTGTTAACATAAACTCTGATGCTAAATCCGCTGCAAATGTTAACAAACTTAATAAGACCAAAGGATCCAAGCAAGTCTGGGTCCTTAAAACTAATCATTAGTGGTCTTTGTGATTGCAGGGCAACAGAAAAAACATCCTAGTTCTGGACAGTGGATGTTCAGGACATATGACTGGAAATAAAGCCCTACTATCAGACTTTGTGGAGAAAGCTGGCCCAGGTGTTTCTTATGGAGATGGCAATATGGGAAAAACTCTGGGATATGGCAATATCAATCTTGGGAATGTCATCATTGAAAAAGTAGTTCTAGTCTCAGGACTTAAACACAATTTGCTGAGTGTTAGTCAAATCTGTGACAGAGGTTATCATGTGGATTTCTTTGTAGAACACTGTGAAGTTGTAAGCAAATTTACAGGCAAAGTTGTTCTGAAAGGATATAGGCATGGTAACATTTATGAAGCCAAGCTTTCAACAAGTACTGATGGTTCTGCAATCTGTCTGTTAAGTAGAGCATCAATTGAAGAAAGCTAGAATTGGCACAAGAAACTCTCTCATTTAAATTTCAACAATATAAATGAACTAGTCAAGAAAGATCTTGTGAGAGGACTTCCAAAATCAGTATTTGCTCCTGATGGCCTTTGTGATTCATGTCAAAAGGCAAAACAAAGAAAATCTTCATTCAAGAGCAAAACTGAATCTTCAATTCTTGAGCCTTATCACCTACTACATGTTGATCAATTTGGTCCAGTGAATGTCATGTCTATTGCAAAGAAGAAATATGCTATGATCATAGTGGATGAGTTCACCAGATACACATGGGTATATTTCTTGCACACAAAAAGTGAAACTGTATCTATCTTGATTGATCATGTCAAACAACTGGATAAATTGGTCAAAGACTCTGTAAAAATCATAAAAAGTGATAATGGCACTGAGTTCAAGAATTTGATAATGGAAGAGTTCTGCAAAGACCATAGAATAAAGCAGGAATTCTCTGCTCCTGGTACTCCACAGCAAAATGGAGTTGTTGAAAGAAAGAATAGAACTCTTATTGAAGTTGCACGAACTATGGTTGATGAAGTAAAGTTACCAACCTAATTTTGGGATGAAGCTATGCAAACTGCCTGTTTTACTCAGAATGCAACACTTATCAACAAGCATGGAAAGACACCATATGAGATGGTGAAGAAAAAGAAGCCAAATCTGAAGTATTTTCATGTATTTGGATGCAAGTGTTTTGTTCTTAAGACTCATCCTGAACAGCTATCCAAATTTGATCTAAAAGCTGATGAAGGAATTTTTGTTGGATATCCACTTTCCACAAAAGCCTTCAGAGTCTACAATTTAAGAACAAGGGTTGTCATGGAATCTATCAATGCCTCTTTTGATGATAAGAAGATTACTGGACTTGAAGATTTCAATGATCATGATCAGCTGAGATTTGAGGATGAAGTTTTAAATTCTGATTCTGTAAATCCTGATAGTCTAAATCCTGAAAGACTAAATCCCGAGACTACAAACTCTGATGGGTTAAACTCTGATGTTATTGAAACTGTGGTGACTATGCCAAAGAAAAATGCACCTGTGCAGGGGGAGCATATTGAAGATCTAACCACATCTCAAGAAGCATCAGAATCTAGAATAGGCTCTTCAAGTTCTGATTCGTCAAGTTATAATGGGGCAAGTTCTGATAATTCTGGAAACTCAAATACTGATAATTTTGGAAACTCAAATTCTGAAGGATCCAACTCAGAGAGCATAATTTCAGGGGGAGCATCAGAAAATGCTGATGGAGACAGCATGGATCATGGTGGAGCATCCAGTTCTAGAGATAACCTTCCATCTACAAGGAAGTGGACTAAAGCACATACACCTGACTTGATTATTGGAGAGCCTGAAGCAGGTATTAGAACTAGAACAGCAACATCAAATGAATGTCTTTATCACTCTTTTCTTTCTCAGACTGAACTAAAGAAAGTGGAAGAAGCTCTTCAAGATGCTGATTGGGTGCAAGCAATGCAGGAAGAGTTAAATGAATTTGAAAGAAATAAAGTCTGGATTCTAGTGCCAAGACCAAAGAACAGATTTGTTGTTGGTACAAAGTGGGTGTTCAGAAACAAAACTGATAGTGATGGCATAATTACAAGGAATAAAGCAAGGCTGGTTGCAAAAGGATACTCTCAACAGGAGGGAATTGATTATGATGAAACATTTGCACCAGTTGCTAGATTGGAAGCCATAAGGATATTTTTGGCTTATGTTGCTCACAAAAAGTTTACAGTCTTTCAAATGGATGTAAAAAGTGCTTTTCTTAATGGAGAATTAGAAGAAGAAGTATATGTTGAACAACCTCCAGGTTTTGTAGATTCAAAATTTCTTCGTCATGTCTACAGACTTGATAAAGCACTTTATGGCCTTAAGCAAGCTCCTAGAGCATGGTATGAGACATTAGCTCAGTTTCTTTTGGAAAGTGGATTTAACAGAGGGACTATTGACAAAACATTATTTTATCTCAACCATGGAAAGGACTTACTTTTAGTATAGATATATGTTGATGATATCATTTTTGATTTTACAAATGACAGACTTTGTAAAAGTTTTGCCAAGCTAATGCAGTCAAGATATCAAATGAGTATGATGGGAGAACCTAGCTATTTTCTAGGCCTTCAAGTCAAGCAGAATAAAGAAGGAACTTTTATTTGTCAATCTAAGTACACCAGAAATTTGTTGAAGAAGTTTGGAATGCAAGATTGTTCAAGTTCATCCACTCATATGGCCACTGCAACAAAATTGGATAAGGATACTGGTACATCAGTAGATATTACTGATTACAGATGTATGATTGGCTCATTACTCTATCTAACTGCAAGTAGACCTGATATCAAGTATGCTACATGTCTTTGTGCAAGATTTCAAGCAGATCCAAGAGAACCTCACTTAACAGCTGTGAAAAGAATTTTCAAGTACCTTAAGGGTACAACTGATCTGGGATTGTGGTATCCTAGAGAATCAGACTTTAAGCTAATATGTTACTCAGATGCAGATTTTGCAGGATGCAAAATTGACAGGAAAAGCACAAGTGGAAGCTGCCAATTTCTTGGAGGCAGATTGGTTTCTTGGTTTAGCAAGAAACAGAAGTCAATTTCCACATCAACTGCAGAAGCATAGTACATTGCTGCAGGAAGCTGTTGTGCACAGATTCTTTGGATGAAGAATCAGTTATTGGATTATGGGTTAACATATTCTAAAATCCCCATTTACTGTTATAATCAAAGTGCTATTGCTATGACAGATAATCCAGTTCAACACCCAATGACAAAGAACATCAGCATTAGGTACCACTTCATAAGGGAACATGTGGATGAAGGTACAGTGGAATTGTATTTTGTTCCAACAGATCAACAACTAGCAGATATCTTCACAAAACCACTGTGTGAAACTACTTTTAAAAAATTGGTAAATGAACTTGGAATGGTTTCAGGTTCTTTCTCTAAATCTGCTTAGTTTATGTTCTGATACATCAGACTTTATGATCAGTATTTACAGATATTACTATCTTTGTGTATTCTGTGTTTAATTTGAAATTTTTTAATTGTTGATTGTTGTTTGATGTGTATTTCTAAACTCTGATAGTGATATGAATGTTTCTGTAACTATTCAATCCAATGAGGATAACTGTGCTAGATGCTGACCTAGTAGTCTTTAATATACTAAAGATCCCATGTTTGAAGTAATTGTTTATGTGGATATCTTTTAACACAAGCAAATTCTGATATTGAGCTTAGTTAAAGTTTACTTTGTGTATCTTATTACTAAGTCAAAAACTAGAATAATGCTTCTTATCTGTTAAGTTCTGATCTTATGGATTTACTAAGTACTGATAAGCCTTATTTATCAAAAGAAAAAGAAAAAGAAAAGAAATAAATATCAGGTACTCCTTTGAGATCTAGAGTAAAAATGTGGAAGGGAAGACCCAAGTGCATTGCTGGTATCAAGTAATATGCATTAGAAAAGCAAAATAAAATTTTCTTGGTGACTTTTTACATTCTCTGATTACTGGAGAAATACTCTGATAACAGCATAAATTCTGATAAGCAGTCGTGACTCACTTACACTGAGAAGCCACTGTAAAAAGGAATTTCAAAAGGTGCATAAAATGAGCATAAAACAGTTGAGGTGGACTCATGCATGAACTCATTCTATAGTAGACTTCAGAATAATGACAGATTTTGAGCAAAGTTCTGAGTTATGCCTTATTTCTAAGATGTACTGAAGTGAATCAGACTTTACTCTTTGTCTGATATTTAGCTTAATGCACACACATACACTCCATATGAATGATGAAAATTACTGTGGTGTTATTATAGATGAACAGTCTTAGTGTCAGTTGCATAAATTCTGAGGACAAGTTTTGATGGAAGTTCTGATGATTAAGTTTTGATGTACTCATATCAGTACTTGTGTGAAGAATTATAGAAATAAACATTCACTTTTTGAGTTAAGGAGCCATATTCTGATGACTTTTAAATTCTGATAATAATCAAGTTCTGATGCTGACGTGGCAGTATTTATTTACTTGGTTTATTTTTTGGTCATTACTTGAACGGTCATATTTTTACAGAATATTGTTTTATGTGAGATAAAGCAGTCATAATCATTTGTTTAGTGGGAACGTTTTTTTTAAAAAAACTGAACGTGCAATGTAATTATTACTTATTTACCGTGCCCATTAACTTTTGCCTTAACTGCTGCATGGCTGGCAGGTGTAAAGGTATGTTCCACTTCTCATTAACTGCTTTCACGTGGGGTGTCTAAGTAAAAGAGCTAAAAGATTTTCAAATCTTTTATTTTTATTTTTATTCTACTCACTCTCTCTCTTTTCTTATTCTCTCTCACATTTTCTTACGTTTTCTTTACAGACATTTTCTCAAACACCTTAGAGGCACTCTAATTTCTTACTTATTTCTGATGGCACCCAAGGATTTAATTATTGATGGAGCCAAATTTGTACCGAATAACTATGCTGCAATCTTGAATAGGGCTGAAGCTCCATCAGATCTGCACTTTGTGCAAGATTTATTAGCTCATAGTGAGATTGGGTATGCCTTGAACCAACCTCAAACTATTTCAATCCAATAAGTGCTGACATTTTGGAGAACTGGGCTTTTTGATGATGGTGGTGCTACTGGTACTCCAAGCATTGTTTTCACATCAGGAGATGTTGAGCATGTGGTTACTCCTGGAGCAGTTTGTAAAGCTCTCCAATTACCTGAAGGTTGTACATTCTCAACAATGGAGGATCCTGTCTTACAGCAGCTTATGGCCAGTTTGGGCTATGAGAAAAGTTTGGGAAAGTTGGGTCAACTGAAAAGAGCAAATATCAGAAAGGAATGGAGCTTTTTCTTTGATTGTATCACTAAGGCATTCACCAATAAGTGCTCCAACTCTGATGCTATTCCCATCATGAGTCAGCAACTCGGGTATGCCCTTATTCATCAAACTCATTTTGATTTTGCAAGTGTTGTGCTAGGTTTCATTGGGGATAGGATGACAGGGGATAGGAATGTAGTATACTTTGCTAGATTCTGTCAGCTTATATATACTTTCTGTTGTGCTAATGAACCCCAGCCTACCAGTGATTTAATTCCACCCTTTAAGCTTGCAAAAAGGGCTTTTAATGATTTGTTAAATACTGACATTAAGAAACAAGTGCAGAGACCCTTACAGATTCCTCAGTTAGTAAAACGGATCTTGGTAAATATTGATCCACAAACATACACATATGTTTACCCTGATGTTCAACCCACCAACACATCACAGCCAACTCAACAGCCATCAGAACCTACCATCTCTCACCAACCTCAAACTTCTCAACCTCAACCAACTCAACCCTCCATCAGGACATATTTCAAACCATCACAGTCATCTCAACCTTCAGCACATCATGTGAATCCTTCATCTTCCAAACCCAAGAGGACTAAGATAGTACCTCAGACTCAACAGAAGAGAAGAAGAATAGTTCTGAAAGATGAGTCAGATACTGAGTAACAGGTTCCAATATCAGAACCTGTTGTTGTAGAAGCTGAGAAGATCTCTTCTCAGAAAGATATTGAAACTGGGAGTTCTAGGCCCCTCAAAAGGCTTAGAAAGCTAAATTCTGATGGTGAAGCTCCCAAAGTCTCTAATTCTGCAAAGAGACTTAAAAAGCAAAGAGCCAGGAGGGTTGTAAGTGTATCATCACACTCTGAAGACACTCTGGAAGCAGCAGCTAAGGAAGGGGGTCAGGAATCTCTGATCCCAATAGAACCAATAGTAATTGAATTACTTCCCACAACTGAATCAGACTTTACTCAAGCTCCAAAGTCTCATATTCAAGAGCAAGAGGATATTCCAGAGTAAGTGCCTACACCTCCTGTGTCTCCTATCATTAATCCAGTACATGTTGAAGACCCAGGTACAAGTGCTGAAATTGATATTCATAATTTGATTGTACCTGAGGTTCTGTACTTGGAAGCTCCACCAACTCAACTCACTCCACCAACAACACCAATTCTAGATGCTGATTTCAATGAAGTTATTCCAACCACACCAATTCTGAATCTGGATGATGAAAATCAGACTTTAGGTGGGCATCAAGATTTGGCTGTTGATCAGAACTTAGTTTTAGATCAGAACTTAGAGGATGATGTTGAAGCCTCTATAGCCTCACATACTCTTATTTTATCAGAAGATGTTGATGCTACAGGCTCTGTAAGTTTTGATGCTGATAATGCTGAACTTACTGGTGAAGCTGCTGCAAGTGTAGATGCTAATGCAGCTAGTCCATCAGGACATGCACCTCAACAAGCTCCATGCAAAGCTGATTTAATTAAGAAGTTTGTTAGAGAGGATGCACCAGTACCTTGGAGTGAAACTCCTAGAGGAAAGGAGTGGACTAAGGAATGGAACTCAGTTAGTTTTGTTCCTACTGAAAAAATTCTTGTTGAGCACCTTGTCAAAGCTGATGAAATGCTGATAAATGATGATTTCAAGGCACAGCTGAGAGTTACTGCAATGAGTACAAGGCACTTTCAAGGTCAACACTCCATAACTCATGCCAAGGTGAATAAAATTCAAGAATCTCTGATCCAGCAAGATATGAATATAAAATTAGAAAAGAACAGATTTTTCAAGCCAGCCTTTGACCGAATTAGGTTTATTGAAAAGACTCAGGAGAAGCAACAAGATCAAATTTCTGAAATTCTAAAGAATCAAGCTTCTCAGCAAACTCAACTCAATGAGATCCAATCCTCAGTGGAATTGCTTGTCTCTCTTCTTTTACCTGCTGATGCCAAAAAGGGGGAGAAAGTAATTAAGTCCAAATGCAAATCTATTCAACTACTGAAGGGTAAGGATGATGGAAAAGATGACCAGGGAAACTCTGGAATGGGTAGAGGTCATGGTCAAGGTAAAGGTTCTTCATCAAGGACAACTGAAATTTCTACACAAAGAACAAGTTCTGATGCTGGGAGAAGAATAAGTTCTGATACTGGTAAAAGGATAAGTTTTACTGGACATCTGGAGCTTGATGAAGAAATTTCAAAGAGATTATTTCTCAAAGAAAATCCAGGAATGGACTTTGAAATTCTAAAGGAAGAAGAAGCTAGACTCAAAGCAGAAAATGTTAACTTCAAGTCTAAAGCTTCTGTTGTTAAAAGGAAACCACCAAAGCCAAAGGGCATTGTGATAAAAGAAAGGTCAATTTCTGAGGCAACCAAAGCCAAATCACAAGTGGGGTAGATCCAAGATCCAAAGGCAAAGAAAAAATTGATGAACCTGTAAAGGTATATGTGCCAGTCATGGATGAAGAAATATCTGATGAAGATGCTAGTTTGATTTTGAAGAAAAAGGATATTCAAACAACCTCTGACATAGCTCATGTTGTTCAAGATCAGGACTTAGTAAATTCTGATATGACAGTGAAGCAAGCAACCTCTGACATAGCTTAAGTTGGCTTGATATCAGAAGATAAGGAAAAGGAAACCTCTGACATTGCTCATGTTAAACCTACAAAGATGCTATCACCAGGATTCACTAAAGCTCAACAGACTCAACATTTGAAGACTACATCAAGTGGTTTTGAAACAAGAGTTGTTACAGGAAAGGAAGCAAGAGATAAATCTGGATTGGGTAGTTCTAAAGAAAGGAGAGTACACAACACTACCAATGATCCAACTTCCTTAAGTGAACCAGGTGTAGGAGCAACTCCTGAGAGATTGAATCAACTTGAATCTATACAAATGGTTTACCATTCTGTTTTGAAAGAAGACATCATGTTATACTTTATGACAGATGGGAGGGTATTCCAGATCAGGGAGAATGCAATTTCATTGAAGTATTTTGAAGAACTGGAACATGTTCTATTTCTGCTTCAAGTGAAAAACAGATCAACAGATGGTGCTGCAGGGTGTTTAAAATCAAATATTCAAAGACAGAAGAAGCTTTACTCTATAAAGTCTGACAGCCCATACTGTCCTAAGTACAGATCTCACAGTGGAGAAATTGTTGCAATGAAGCCTAATACTGCTAAAATCATCACTACATTTTCTGGTATTAAGGGACTTGAATTCAATCCAGAGTCTGATAAAGCCTATATCATCAAACTAGATCAGGAGATAAGAAAAGCTAAAATAAATGATCTCAGGGCTGCTATTTGTCAAACTGGTGAAGATACAGTTGAACTGAAGAATGCTAAAAGGAGGATGATCAATGAACTTAAATATGCTGAGAGATGTTTGTTGAAGAACTATCTCAGAACAACTCCTGATATCAAAGAGATCAGAAATTGAAGCCAAGTCAAAGCTCTACAACTGCTTAAATTCTGAAGTGTATACAGACTGAAGCTGTTATCAAACTTTGAGGATGGTAAAGCTATAAGGACTGTAAGTTGTAATTATCTAGTCAAATTCTCATGCATTTGTAATTAATGTTTTTGACATCATCAAATATCTGTTAAACTTGTATATTATGCTAATTTACAAGTTGGGGGAGATTGTTAGATATATTTGTGATGTCATGTCTAATATAATTTGTGTTTAGTTTTTCAGATCTTACTTAACAGGACAAATCAGTACTTAACTGGAGATCAGTACTTATACTGAAGTCAGGACCTAAGATATCAGAACTTAAGTTGTCAGAACTTAAGTTATCAGGAGATATTTATCAGGAGATAATATCAGGACTTAAGGAGACTTTCAGATAAGGAAGGCGGCTGATTGAAAGGAAAGAAGATCGAGACTGAAACAAGAAGAGATATGCATGAAGAAGAAGAATTCTATAAGGAATAGAATACTTGGAAGAAAAGATAAATGATTGATATATATTAGGAAGCAGAATTATATTCGATATCAATTAGAAGATTATCTTGTAATCGTGTAGTATATAAACACAGACACAGGGTTTACACTATATGTGTTATCTTAATCGAGTTTATTATTCATTGTAACCCTAGCCGCTCTCGTGATAATTTGTTCATCACTGAGAGATGACAGTTCTTTGTAACAGAGTTTATTGTGTTGAATACAATCTGTGTTCTATTACTTGAGTTTATATATATTCGATTTGATTGTAGTAAACACTGTATTCAACCCCCTTCTACAGTGTGTGTGACCTAACAAATTCAAAACATCCCAATTCAGGGTTCGCAAATAACCCGAAAGAATGGGTATTTGCTCAAGAGAGCAATCGAATTATAGGAACAAGAATAAAAGAATCATGCATAATCAGAGTAATTGCAGCGAAATATAAAACATTTAACTATTATGAACTTAGAATGGGAATGAAGAAATAATTGCAGTATTTTAAAGGAAAAATCAGGAATATTTGCCTCAATAAGCTTTAATCGCTATTACTAGTTGACTTTGGTTCGACTTGAACGTTCGGCCTTATCGTCAAACTATTATCCCATTCTGGATACGATCCCAACACTCAGGCCCTTCGATTGGAACTTCATTAATCTCGACATTTAATCTCTAGATCACTCCTAGTCCGACGTCACGTCTCGGGTCTTTCGACTAAGACCTACAGGGTTGAAATACCCTCATTCAGATAATCGCTTAAACTCAACTTAATACCACTATCACTTCTACCCATGCGATTTCATAACCCGACATATATTTATATGTATTATTAAAATACACACAGAAATTAGGGTTCACGTCTTCAAAACTCGGTTCGGTATTTATTTTCGGAAAATATGTATACTCGTCGTTTTGAAAAACAGGTAATCGATTATTTATAAATTATTTTGTCTCAACCGTAATTAAGTCCGTATAAAATATAACTATATATATAGTTATTCGACATCTCCGATAATTATAGGTTACGTTTCCGTATTTTCAGAATTAATTTCCCGAAAATCGGGCAGAGTCTCCTTTGTTTATCGGCCTACCCGTCGAACAATTCGACGTCAATCACAATCAACAATCACATCAAGCAATTCATAAATTCATTTATTAATCCCGTCCACCAATCCGAATTCACTTTATTAATTATTATTATTATTTTCGTTCCAAAATTTATTTCACAACTACTTTTATTTATTTATAATTTAGGAATCAGAATTAATCATCATTGTCCACTGTTGGCTCGCCGAGGCTCATCGCCGACAACGATAAAATTCGTCGGTACCTGCTAAATTCGGGTTTCCATACGAATTCCACCGATTTAAAATTAAAAATTTTCTTGCACGAATTTTATTTCACGAATCTTTAATCAATTTATTCCCTGCAGAAAATATGAAATAAAAATTAATAAAAATTTCAGTCAGTCAACACAGGCACGCGCACCACACGCGGCCTTAATGGAAAACGGCCGGAAAACAGCCGGTACCACAACTGGAAACAAACCCACACAGACCACAACAATCACACACACATCCCACATGATATCACACATATACATACATACATATGCCAGAAAAGAACAATCAGAACGGTGGTTACCGGAGAAAAAAGAAACCGGCGGCCGGAAAACGCGACGGCAGGGGAAAAAGAAAAGAGAAACGAAGTGAACGGGAGAGACGGGAGAGATAGAGACGAGAGGGAGAAGAGAGGGATGAGAGATTCAGAGAGAGATAGATCGAGAGATTACAGAGATAGAGAGATTGAGATGAGAGACAAAGTCGGGATGTTTATCCCCCAAATACAAACAAATGACTCAGCCTTTTAATAACCAAAGCAAACCACGTGTCCTTGCATCATTTTATACAATTTCTGATTCGTTTCTCGGGTAATTTAAGGAATCAACTATACTTTAAAATTTATCGAAAAATTGCAAATTTTAATACTAAAAATCTCTAAATATTCAAAAGTTCATAAAATAAAATTTTCATAATTTTTAGAGCATTTTTGAAACACAACTCATACTCGCATTTCACAATTAACGAACCGAGCTACACTTAAAACAAATTCAGAAAATCACGAAAGTAGTTTTAAAATGTTATAAATATTCCGATGTTAATAAAAATGTAAATTTTGTAAATTTAAAATAATTTCTGAAATATAATTTATACCTGTTTTTAACAATTAAACGAATCAACGCGCGATGCAATTAATCCCAAAATATTTTTAAAATTCTCGGAATATTCCAACCTTAATTAAAATGTGAATTTCATAATTTTTGAAGAATTCTGGAATTAAATACTGATTTTATAATTAAATAAAATCAGAAAATTATTTAAAGATAAATGATTAATAAATTATTGATTTCTAAATTTTATAAATCCCTAAAAATAATAAATAAAATTATAGAACAATAAAAATAATTTTAGAAACAATTTTAGCATTTATACGAATAAATATCCAATAAAATTACTTTAAAAATGAATTAAATTCATACGACTCGATAATTAATTACAAAATTAATCTTCTCATCCAACAAATCACAAACAATTAATAATACAGCAACACATAGCTGACAGAGCCATCACATATTTTATTTATTAATACATTCGATAACTACATTCTTATAAAATCATAAAATAATCTAAAAATTACCAGAAAAATACCAAAATTATTTACATTTAATTTTGAATAATTAAAAATTAAAATATCTAAATTGTATCAGAAATAAACATCCAAATATTAATATCAATTATCAAATAATTCACCAAAATTCACATAAAATCACATAATAATTATTTATTTATAAAAATTATTACATAATATTTCTCAAACGTTATACATAACACATAATATGATATACTCCTATACTCTTAATATCATAACTATACTTATCATTTAGCACATAATCATTGATTCTAATATTACGACACGAAAAACACTTTTCCCTTTCCTTTTATCAAAAATTCGAACCAAAATAAAGTATACCAAGCAAATTCTTTTGGGTAATCGACATGCATTCACTAATACCAAACATTCATGCTTTTTAGATAGATACCAAACCCATCTCGATCTATATCATACATAACATCGACTCAGTTAAGTTATTCAAATCAATACCTTGCTAACGTTATGATTCATCCAAGTTTTCAATCAAAATGATAACATGCAAGTAGCAAAATCAACATGCAAGTTCAGGAATCATACATAAACTTTAAACCAAGCCAAACACCATCAATTCGAATCATTCTTCTTAAAAGCCGAACCTCATAACCAAATTTTTTGAATCAAAATTCTTTATAAAACTCAAATCAATAACAAATTTCTTCTTAAATACACTAAATTCATTACCCTAGATTACAACCAATCTTTTTAACTCTTATAAGTCAAAATTGATAACATGAAATCACAAATCTTGACATGCATGTGACAATCAACCAAAAACTCATCCAAATCAATTATATAACCAACTCAAACACATAATTTAAATCTAACTATAAATAATCATCTAATTTAACAAATTATTTCAACCCAATTCTTTTTAAAACCAAATTAGCATTCGTTTTTTCTCAAAAACACAACATGCAACAATCGAACTAAGTATTTTCGATTGGTAAGAGCTCAGCCAAAAATCATAGCTCACCACCGACTCACCGGAGTTCATCGCCGGTGGCGGTGACTTCTTGGTGGTGCCCTCACTTGAGGGTATCCAACCAAAAAAACCACCTATTCTCCATCAATAACACAAGATAACTAGCATGCACACTATTCCATCACTTTCTTGCAAAGAATCAAACTCAAAAACTAACTCAAACTTAAGAACCGAATGATTCTTGATAAAAAACGAGCAACACACACATAACACACGCATGCAAGTATGTATATGTATATTTAGAACACAAGGAACTCAAATCTTAGATAAACATTGAGTTTTAATGGGGGATTTGGAAGAAAACAAGAGAAAGAGAGAGAGAGAGAGATGTATATCGAGAGAGAGAAAAGCCGAGAGAGAAAGAAGAAAAGAGAGAAAAGAGAGAGAAGAAAAAGTGTGGTCGGGTGGAGGAAAAAAAAAGAAAAAAAGGGAGGGTGGGTTTTTATAACCAAAATGGCAGGGGCATTTTGGTAAATTGCAAATCTAATTCTTTGAATTTCTATTTTCTTTTCTCAAGCACTAGTCATAAATCCTTTTATAAATTATAAAACATCTCTATAAATCTAGAAAGTCTTATAAATCCCATTTTTAAAACAATGATCATAAAATTAGCTCTTCTCCCATATTTTAAAATACATTTTTGAGCTAACAGATTATTTATTATAGATTTTACAAATAAATCCCAAATATTGGAAATAAATTCCATAAAATTATTTTAAAACATCAAGACATCAACATAAATCCAAATTTTATTTTTAAAATTCCCTTGGACTATCTTAAAGGCAATAAAATCAATCTTGCACCTTGATCACATTTCTATAATTTTATAAATATATAAAAGGACCATTAAATCAGATAAATCATTTTTAAAATATTTAAGAGCTCACGCATTTACAATTCATACACGTACTTAACAAACAACACATATTCACATAACACTAGGCACCACCATTCACATTTATTTACCTTAGCACATAATGCTCTTTTAACTTCTGATTATGTGAGTAACAATCGCTTGATAAAATAATCAAAATAACTTTTTAATTACAAACTCAAATCACAGAGACACACAAAGGTCTTCACATTTATCACAACTCATTATAATTCGATTTATCATCTGAATAATGGATCCCGTTCTACTTGACGGCGCGACAGTCACAGCCTAAGCACTTAGCTGACTCATCAAACTGGAATGAGACTTTACCCGTTTCTTACCGCTATATCACAAAAATTATATATAAACCACAAAATCATTTATCATTTTATTTTATTCATATTAATCCACATAACAACACAAGAATTATACTTTATTCATATAAATACATTGCGAAAATCTCAGTCGCTACAGTACTGATTAAAACAATAACCAAAACATCCAAATATATATAAATATGTATCACATATTATATATGACACATTTTAAATATTTATTGATGTAAAAAAATTATATAATATGGGGTCGGCGGACATTAGAGACGAAATTGTAACTAATTTGTTAAATATTTGTTAAAAAAATATATTAAAAATTATTTTGGAATATTAATTCTTATAAGTAAGCTTACGAAATCAAAATCAACGATCAATAAATTAAATAAAGGAAGATTAGATATGCAACATTAGTTCGTTAAATTCAACAATGGTTGTTGATGAATTAAAAATATTTTCAATAAAAACTTGCTTAAGCACAATTGATAAGAAATAAATTTTACTTAATTATTTGCGAGCATGATTACATTTTTCATTTTAATAATTTAAATCAATTAATTGTCCAATCAAACCGTCATAATTTAGGCAATTTTACTTTAATGATCATAATAATAATAAACCGATTTTTCGGTTTGGATGGTTATTTCTTCCAAATCCGACCATACCTAGTAGCGGAGGATATACATTAATAAAATATACAATCAATAATCATAATTTTGTTGAAGAAGTTTCTAATTTGATCGATTTTAATATTTGTTATTCAATTTTCATTGTTCTTATAAATATCGAAAATCTTTTAACTAATGGATTTATTAACTTTCAAAAAAACATATTTACATATAATTTTTACTGGAAATATGAAAACAGATAGTCTAGAAGGTAACCTCACGTAAAGTATCACTTGAATCAAATTACTCCTAAATTTGTCACCGGAAACAATCCTAGCCATCCATTACCAATCTAACGGCTCACATTAATCCGATGACAACATAAATCAAAATCTCCAAATCCTATTGGCCCTAACACTTTACCAAATTACACAAAGCCCACAGAAACCTGTTTATTTTGCATATACACACGCACACCTATACATACAATCAAAGTACATACACCACAGAACAAGCCAAAAAGAATGACACAAGTATCAAGAAAAAGAATATTACTTTGATCTCTCTCTCTAAATATATATCTGGGCTCTAGTTTTTTCATGTTTTAAGAAGTGGGTCGATCTTGGTTTTTGATTTTGTGGGTTGGTTTTAGAGAAAAAGGATGTTTCTTGTGGATTGGTTTTATGGGGTTCTTGCTTCATTAGGGCTATGGCAGAAAGAAGCAAAGATCTTGTTTTTGGGGCTTGATAACGCTGGAAAAACCACCTTACTTCATATGTTGAAAGATGAGGTCTAATCACATATTAATATGTTGATGTGTATGTGTGTGTATATATTGTTTTTTTTTATACATGTGCATGTTTAGATAGGAGTGTGGATAAATAGAAATTCAGTGAGATTTATGTTTTGTTGGTGTGATTGATCATGTTGTTGTACTGATTGGTTTGATGTTGTTCTGTTCATTTGTATTGATTGATAGTTTTATTATTCTCGTTGGTTAGGAAACAAAATTTCCATGTTGATTTAAGGTTATTTATTGATTGGTAAATGATAAAAGATTGGTTTTTATATAGTATATAATTTATTGTGTGTTTGGATGATTTAGTCTAGTGAAGTAAATATTATGTTGTAAGCTTATTTTTGGAAATGAATTAATAATTTTGGAGTCATAATTTGTTTAAGTGAACAGAGACCAAATGAGCTGATATGAATTGTTAATTTTGATAGCCAAACAGGTTTTTTTTTTTCAAAATTAAAACTGGAGTGCAATTATGATTTTTGAACTTGGGTGGGGGTTTGAAATTGGTGTTTACTTGTTATACTGTAAGGTTACTACAGTAGTACACTTGTATTTTTTAGTCATCGTGTGTGATATGCTTTTACAATATAAGTTTAAAGTTATTGATGCGTTTGAAAGTTTTGGAAAAATCTGATTATGGAGAAAGGCTTAATACTATGTTATGATTGACAGAGATTGGTTCAGCACCAGCCTACTCAGTATCCAACATCAGAGGAACTAAGTATTGGGAAAATCAAGTTCAAGGCTTTTGATTTGGGAGGGCATCAAATTGCTCGCCGGGTTTGGAAAGATTACTACGCTAAGGTATGCAAATGTTATGCTTTATTTTATGACAACGAATATTGTTCCATACCTAGTTTTTGTTTTGTACAAAGAATATTGTTCCTTTCATAGTTTTTGTTTTGTACATATTGTGTTCCTTCAAATTTCAGTAGCTTTTGTTGGAACTTACATTCTAGCAAGAGCATTGATTCTTTGCACCGATGTTGTGTGTTTCTCTGGGTGCTTTAACAAAGCCCTTTTTTGTATTCATCAGTTATCATATTTGCATTTACGACTCTCTGTGAACAAAAAATAAAGTAACTGAACTTTTAAGTACAGTGAAAATTATTTGGCCATTGACTCCCAAAGTTTTTACTTGTATGAGTGTAATTGTAAAAATTGTTATGTTTAAACATATGATTCCTGAACGATTAGGATCTTTGGTGCCTTCATAATCCCAAGTAAACTTTTTTTGTGTTTATTTCATTCACGGGAGTCCAACATTGACCATGGGAGTTCGCTGGCAGCACCTTTACCATTCAGGAGGTGATCCAATAGTACCTCACCATACACATGATTCCAGCGATTATTTAATCAGTGAAAATCACCAGGGGGTGATTTATTTGATGATTTGTATTTATATAGTGCGATTTTGCACCTGTGTACATATATGGAACATACATACCTTACGTATGGATTTGAAATAATAGCTCTATTCTGGAGGTTTTAGTGTTTAGCTTACAACTTGGTTTTACCAACTCTGGAACGACATTCACAGCTGTGGATGGTAGTAGCTTTTCTGTGGAAAAATCTTGAAGTTTGGGGAGGAGGTTCTAACATGACTCTTTTGAGCAGCAAATGATCATACCTTCAGGAGAAGGGAAACAGTTCTGTATTTGTTTGATATTGAAATCAAAAATTTGTTTCAGCACCAACAACATTTACTTGCCCTAACGACCTAGTAGCTAAATTACATGTTAGGATATATGTTGTGCCTCTATTCTCCCAGTGAAACAATTTGTCTGTTTATCTTGCTCCAATGACAATAGGGATTCACTGATAACACCTGTAATTTGAGTCGTTCCAACAGGCCTCACCTATGTCTTTTAATCTCATAGTATTTGCATAGCCAAAATGTTTTTGAACTTCCATTCTGGTAGTTAGAAGCTTTTATGATCATATGGGAACAAATACAATTTGTATACCTCACTATCTATTCACCCCTCGAACCAGATATTTTGCTGTTATTAATTAAAAGAATCTTCTTGGATTTGCATAGTGTTGTCCTTTGATGAACTTTTTCTATGTTTTCCTGTAAATATATACAAAAGCCTAGTAGAGATTTTCTGCAAGAATAATATAAGATGCAAGTATTAATAGGTGGATGCAGTTGTCTACCTGGTTGATGCCTATGATAAGGAAAGGTTTGCAGAGTCGAAGAAAGAGCTTGATGCCCTTCTTTCCGATGAATCTTTGGCTAATGTACCCTTTCTCATATTGGGTAACAAGATAGACATTCCTTATGCTGCATCTGAAGAAGAACTTCGGTTCCATTTGGGGCTGGATAACTTCACAACTGGCAAGGGCAAGGTTAACTTGGAAGAGTCGGGTGTTCGTCCACTCGAGGTGTTCATGTGCAGCATTGTCAGGAAAATGGGCTATGGAGAAGGTTTCAAGTGGGTTTCACAATACATTTAGTGTAGGTTTGTAGTTTGAAGGGACAACTGGTTTTGTGTTTGAGTTTTGTAATGTCACATTCCATCTCTGTCGGAAGTTCAGTTGAACTGTTTGTAATCACTGCTCTTTCTTTTTTATATGCAGTGTCTAAATTTTCCAGCTTAATATACTCCTCTATACTATCAGCTAATGTTATGTTCATGTTTCCGAATACTTGTAACTTGGACCATGGAAAACAAGTACTATGGTTGGACCAATATAGTTCAGCGTGTAAAAGCTATGGATGGTCTCCGCATGTTATAGTAGTTTGGTTTGAATCTTTCTAAATCTGCAGATAGATAAAATCATTTTTCCATCGCAGATAGATAAGCTAATTAAGTCGGAACAGGAGATGCGGCATATGCTGATTGCGTAATTCAATAAGAATGGGGAGATAGCAACGGGTTTGTTTCGTTTGTAATAGCAGCTAGTAGCTATTACAATTCAATTCCATTCGATTACAAACATTTGAATTGTATAGATACTTAGACATAGTTGTAGCTTGACAAGATACTATGCGTTGTTCATCCCTGCAAAGACATCCGTAGACAACTTTTCGAACAATAATCATCTTGGCAAACCACTCAAAAACAGAAGAAAATGTTTTTGGTGGATCTTTGCTATGCTATACGAGAGCGATGATTATTATACCATTTTCCGCTCTCTTACATTTTTTCTCAGATCATTCAAATTTATTCCTTCCATTAAAGAAAAAGACCTTATTAAGCAAAATAAAGCATATAAAACTAAAATAAAATGTCCACTAACTCCAACAATAAAAATTTTCGGTTAGCTGACATAAAATGTTAAAAATAAAATTAGTACATGTAAAGGAGTTTAACCATGAGAAGTTTAACCTGAACACACTACCACTGTTGCTCTATCAATTGTTGACAAAACACACGCAGCAATTAACAAAGGCAACGATGGATAATTCAAGAATATCAGTGGCATTAGGAACCCTAGCTACAATTTTATATGTATGTATACACACAGCTTCTGCTGATGTTGTTGTTTTGACACAAGATAATTTCCACAACCAGGTTGGTCTCGATCGTGCCGCTCTCGTTGAATTCTACGCACCTTGGTAATACACCTCTCGCTCTCTCTCTCCCTCAATCTCTCTCTCTCCCTCAATCTCTCTCTCTCTCTCTCTCTCCCTCCCTCTCTCCCTTAATCTCTCTCTCCCCCTCCCTCCCTCTCTCTCTCTGTGTTTTGAATTGTTTTGATCTGTTTATTGTATATATATGTGCTTGTATAATCTGCTGATTGAGTGTCTATCGATTGTGATCTGGATCTGTGCCTTTTGGATTTTTGTTTGAGATTTGTAGTGATTACTCGATTCTCTTCACTGCTAAAATAACTGAATTGAATTTAATTGGTTTGATTAAATGCAAAATGCAACGAGCCGTTGTTTATATGGAGACATTACAGATAGGTGATGTGTAGGGAGTATAAGGTTTTGTTTTGTTATTGGCGGAGAATTAAGCAGTTTTTATAAATTGTATGATTAGTCTACGTGATGTCTCGTAAAGGCATGACGTATGAGTAGAGATGAGTGGATGATTTTCTAATATGTTTTTGATATTAGACTTAATAGCGATTGCGTGTTATTTTAGTATGTAATTTTGAAATTATGTTGAGCGTGAATTGAATGTAAAGGGATTTTTATACTGCAAAATAGACAAGCCTGTTTTTTCGAATTAAAATGTCGTAAAAGATGCATTATACCACTCGTTGATGCGAGTTTGGAATGACTTTGCATGTCATTTCAGGCCCACCATCTTCAAGGTTAAATGATGTTGTTTTGGGACTTGGATGAGTAAATTTATACCAGTGTAATGTCTAAGAGACAATTGACTTATAGCTATTTATATTATTAATTTAATTCCGAAATAATTATGTTTTGCTGCCATTGCAAATATGATTTTCTTGTTGCAGGTGTGGTCACTGTAAAAAGCTTGCTCCGGAGTATGAAAAGCTTGCTGCAAGTTTCAAGAAGGCAAAATCCGTCTTGATCGCGAAGGTTAGATCTTGATTAACGATTATGTTCAATTATATTTCGATATGATGGATTTTAGGATTTTTTTTTCTGGTCCTTGTTTTGTTTTACAACTTCTCTCTTCTGTGCAGGTTGATTGTGATGAACATAAAGGAGTTTGTGGCAAGTATGGAGTTTCCGGATACCCTACAATTAAATGGTTTCCCAAGGGATCTTTGGAACCCAAAAAGTTAGTATCTGAACTGAGATATGTAGCTCATAAATTGTTTTAAATGCACTTGCTTACTTTATAATTTCCCACCTGATTCCCCTCTGTTTATCTTTTACCTTTTCTTTAATTGATTTTACTATCCAAAATTTATGAACCCATATTTATCATGTGCCTTTTCTTATTGACTTATTTGTCAAAAAGGTATGAAGGACCACGAACTGCTGAAGCCCTTGCTGAGTTTGTTAATAGTGAAGGAGGTAATATTCTTCCTTAAAGTTTATTAAACATCTTTTGCCAAAGGAATGTACTTAACCTTATAACCTTATTTTTTAATGTATCGATCACTGAGTAGTATCAGGTTAATAGGACATCCTTTTTTCATTAGTTACAACAACATGCAGCTGCACTAGACTTTTGTAATCTAAAGGAAATAATAGATTGGTTAGTGTCTGAGCCCATGGCTTCTAACCCAATTAGTTTTTACAATAAAGGCTTTGCGTTTTCTAGGTATATTTCGTTATCTTGCTCTTTCTCTGTATATCATCACAAATTATGTGGATTATGAATTGATTGCCTTTTAATGCATATATATATGTATATTTTATTTTATTTTTAATTTGATTCTTAGCACTGGTCTTGGTAAGGCCTTTTGACATGGATGGATAAGGATATCTTGATACTGATTTATTGGCTTATCATTTTTTTGCTTGCAGCAATATGATTCCAGGACACTCCGTAGTACTCCCTGGTTGTTTTTGACATTTATATGTTATTTTATATTCAGGGACCAATGTTAAAATCACTTCAGTTCCGTCGAGTGTGGTAATACTGAATTCAGATAATTTTGAGGGTATTGTTTTGGATACAAGAAAGAATGTCCTGGTTGAGTTTTATGCACCTTGGTAAGAATGCATGGAGATCTACTTCAATCCATTGTTTCCATATTCTGATTTAGAGATTAATTAGTCCAGACCATTTGAATTTTTTAGACTTAAAATCGTTTTGTTTCCCTAAAAATAAAGCTTTGTGGTTTAATTTAGCTACAATGCGTCTAATTGGGTTATTGCATGATATATGTTTCAGGTGTGGTCATTGCAAGAACCTTGCTCCTGTAAGCACTTGACTGTTATATTGACCAGATTGAGCCTTTTTTATTCTTAATTGCTGAAGTTACAGTCTGTTTTGTAGATTTATGAAAAGGTTGCAGCTGCCTTTCACATGGAGGAAGATGTAGTTATTGCTAATCTTGATGCTGACAAGTATAAGGATATTGGGGAGAAGTGAGTTCCATTTTATCTTGTTCCTTAAGTTTCCAGTATAGAAAATTATAACGATCATTTCTAGATATAAGAGTGAGTATTATATATTTCACATGTATAGTTGCGGATCTCTGTAGCCGCCTGTTCTTTTATTTAATCTGAAGATTGTTGTGATATACTATGATCACAGGATTCCTGCTTATTACTTTTAGATTTGCATGATTCTGTCTATACAGGTATGATGTTAAGGGTTTTCCAACTCTGAAATTCTTCCCTAAAGGCAACAAAGCTGGTGAAGATTATCATGGCGGGAGAGATTTGAATGACTTTGTGAATTTTATCAACGAGAAGTGTACTACTAGTCGTGATGCAAATGGACAACTTACTTCCGAGGTTATCTGATACACAATCCTTAGTATAACAATTGATTGTACTGTACCAGACTACCAGTTTGCTTACCATTTTACAATTAAATATAGGCTGGTATAGTTGCAAGTTTGGACAATTTGGTAAAGGAATTTGTATCTGCTGATGACAAGGATGGGAAAAAAGCAGCATATGCCCGTCTAGAGGCAGAACTTGAAAAACTAGATGATTCCTCTGCAAGGTTATTATAACACTGTGTGCTTGCCTATATATACAGTATCGTAAAGCTGTTATCATATATCTGTCAAGCATTGACTGCTTCACGACGTGCAGTATTAGTTGTAGTCATTAATCTTATTTATGCTTTACTATCATCCAACTTTGAAAACTTGATTAATCTTTGTTATAGATATGGCCAGATCTACCTAAAATCTGCCAAGAGCTGTATGGACAAAGGCTCTGATTATCCTAAGAAAGAAATAGAGCGATTAGAACGTCTTCTCGGAAAGGTGTTCTTCAACTCTATTCCTCTTTATTTTTTTGTCTAGTAATTTCTCTTTATTTTAATTATGCTAATAATGTTATTTCATCTCCTTACGGTTTTCCCAAGTACTTATTGTTTTCAGCTTATATACGTTCTGTTTTATTTACTCCCTTCACACCTTGCATGAACTCAGTAAGATATTTGGAGCGAATTAGAGTCGCATTTCTTTGATTTTCTTCCTGAATCTTCACACTTTTGGATAGATGAATCTGGACTGAAAGCTGGATTCTCTGCCCATTTCTTTTCTTGCAACTAAACTACTCCCAAACAAGCAGGGAGCTTTATGATTCCACTCGCAAACTAGGGTTTTGGGACAACTTCATGAGAAAGAGTTCTCATTCAGAGATATACTACACAAAACAGTATTTTTTTAGTATCAATAATGTTTTTTGATTACAACCAATCCTTTTTCTTAAATGTCCTTAACAATATCTCATAAAAGAATCAAACTCTAAAAATAACTTTCCCTAAGTTTAAGAGTTAAGTATTTAATATAATTTGGGCTTCTAAAGCCTACAATATTATTCAACCCTAGTCTCTTTGGGCTTCTTTATAGGCTGCCCTGTATCGCAATTCGCAGGTTTGTTGCTTTTCCTGCATCTACTTTTAGGCTGTTCTATCATTTTAATTGTCATGTGTTACTTAAGCCAAGGTTTTAAGAGGCAATGCAATATGCGACAATCACACATACCTGAAAACAAGGATTAAGAATACACAAGAGTGACATGGTTTTGCAAATCCGGAATTTATTTAGAAAAACAAAAAAAAATCTATGATTGTCAGGAACTTGCAGATATAGTTTGGTACAGTTATTATAGATACAATATTTAACCATTACAAAATGCAACCTTCTCAAATTAATTTTCTGCTGTACTCAAAATCAAATAAAGTTCCTATTAATGAACCACATAAGAGTTATTGTAACAGCATGTACTTCTTTCAGTTACTCTGCATAGGTTTTCTATTAGGTTTGTAATTTTTTTACAAGCATGCTTTTTTTTTAAATCCTGATATAGGTAGTTACTAACTACTAGACTTGTACATATAAAAATATTCCTTCATTTCTTGATGCAGTCCATAAGTGCAGCTAAAGCTGATCAGTTTACACTTAAGAAGAACATCCTATCAGCCTTTGCTTGATTTAGTAGCTGAGAGGAGGCAGGTTTCTAGTGCTAAAAGCTTATATGTATCCTCGATCTGCATCCACATTTTGCTTTACCTTTATTTCAGTATATGTTTAGGCTATTGCACATTGTGCACCGAGAATTAATTTTAGGAGAAATTAAAGAGAAAATTATATATGACTGTAGTCAATAATGTAAAATTATTTATAAATAGGATCAACTCCTTTAGTGTCCATTTTCCATTAGGTGAATTTAGTTAATGAGTGTGCCACCATCTAAAACTGCCTAGGTTCACATTTCATAGTAGGATCTTCAAACCCCAATTTCTAATATGCGTGATTTTTTTTTATGAATAAAATATGCATGAATGTACTTTTACTACTGTGCTGTCTAAGCCGGGGTCCTTACTATATCATCCTGGTAATGTTTGCTTACATCTCAGTGACTTATTATCTTACAATCTGACAGTTCCTGCTTTAGAGAGAGATATACATGTTATAATTCAATTTGTTTGGTTTACTCCTACCGGAGGAGTAAATAAGTTTTTCCCACTCCCCTACTTTAGAGCGAGATTTTTGTGGTACGTTTTGTTTGGTTTGGTTTGGTTTGGTTTGGTTTACTCTAACTTTACTAGTAAATAGGTTTTTTGCTAATTTTCTGAATTAAGATAAAAGTAGTGAAGTACAAATCTGAACTCAATGTGATAAGATCAGAGTATGCTTGTGCAACTATCATGCTTGCATCTTCAGTTGTCATGGTGAATTATAATATTAGTATGCTAAAATATAATATGAAAAATATAGTAGAGTATTTTCTAATGTGATATAATCTATATTATACTCTTGTCATTCAATTGTGCATTTAAGTGAGGTGATATCAACATTCACCCTCTTGCCATTAAATTTTGCATTCAAGTTGTTTCAAGGGCATTTGAATGAATGAAACAAGATAAACCTCATTCTACTAGCATTTGTTTAGTTAGCATTTGTTTAGTTTTCGAAAAAATAAAAAATCCTAAACAATATTTTTTTGATTCAAATAAATAAATAGGTTAAATATGTATATATTTATGGAAATTAGGAATGATATTAATGTTGCAACAATTATTTGTCAATAATTGAGATGCATATATTTATATATTTATAATTGATGAAATCGTGGCCTAGTGGCGAAAGCTAACAGGTGATATTGTACGAGAGGTCACAAGTTCGAGTTTATCCCTCCCTTATAATTTGCACTGCTCTTGTGAAAAAACATATTCTACTATATAAGAAATGATATCCAAACATAGTATATGAAATGTTGTCATGAGGTGGTGGTGGGTGTTTCAAATAAGACCAAGGAAGTAGGGGTGTTGTGAAGTTTGGAAATAGGAGTTGTAGACTTGTAGTTGAAAGCATGGGAATTAATAGATGAGAGAGAGCGGAAAAAGAGAGCGTTGATTGCTTTTAAAGATTTCAGTTGCATGGGTGACCTAATTTTGGATGTTGGAGTTATTATTTATATCTCCCATATAATACACCTCAAGCCATGCAACTTTTTATTCAGCAGTTTTACTTGCTTCCCTATTTAATGATATAACTACATATTTCATTGAATCATAATTATTCAGTTATTCTTATTTTATATTTTATCCTCATCACTAGTATTATATTGGGAAAATGGGTTCTTGTACGGAGACTTTGATAATGAAATTTTGTTTCTGATTTTAAATATTTTTATTGTAGGGGACGGAGGTTATATTTGATTTATTTTGGGAAATTACTGAAAATACCTATGTTTTTAAACTTATTTTCAGAAATACTATCATCTTCAAAGTTATTTTCAAAAATATATTTTTTAAGTTTTATTTTAAAAAATACGGTTTGCAACTTCTGCAACCTATTATGCAACTTAATCATTTGGTATCAAAAATACGGTTTTACAACTTATGCCACATGTTATGCAACTTAATTTCAAATTTTGAAAAGGTTGATTTTAAGGATATATTAGTTGCATTTCAAGTTTGCAATCATATCAATCTTAAAATCAATTTTGAAAAAAATAAATTAAAAGTTGCATAATAGGTTGCAAATCGTTTTTATTTTTTGAAAATGAAACTTAAAAAATTATAATTTTGAAAATAAGTTCAAAAATGACAGTATTTTTGAAATATTTATTAAAAAATATTGTATTTTTGAAAAAAAATCCATTTTTTTGTAAATGATTTAAAATGTTTTGGATGAACTAAGCAAGAAAGTAATTGTACAAATAAATTAGATAATAGAAGTATAGAACCAAGCATAAAATCTATAAAGCAGAATAACTTTCATATTTGCTTTCGACTTTACTAGTTTTAAGCTCATTGGCATATGTGTGATCTGAATAAACTTCAATACAAGCAACTATTACTCTTGTTCACAAAAGGTTTTAACACGTGATCTACAGCAAGAAAGAACAATGACTATTTAAATTTTATATAAAAATTCAAAATACATTATTAATATCTGAGAAGATACTAGATATCCATGCTTCTTGTAATTTTGTTCTCTCATGTAACCGTTCATTTGAATTACGTGGGAAAGATTGCATATCATGTTGCAATATAATAATTGGTACCCCATCCATTTCATTTTATATGCTGTTTGTAGTTAAATTTATCAAATTTTGTCGCTAATTATACATGGTATATAATTAAGAAAGTTTTAAAACCTATATCATTAGAAAGCTAATTTACTTTAAAATGTTTTTTCGGTTTTTTGAAATTATGAGTAAAAATTTAATCATTTGACAAGAAATTTGGCAAAACAGTTTATATAATGGAGTCATGTGAATGTAACTTTGCGAAACACTAAAATTCTAACAAATTCAAATATTGTGTATAAGGCGTAAATGAGTCAAATTGTTTGTAAGTTATTCGAGCTTGGTTCATAAAAAATTTGAATTCGGCTCGAAAATAATTGAGTCGAGCTCGAACTCGATCTTTTCGAATTTATAAAGGAGTCGAGATACGAGCCTCTATTATTAATATTTATATATTATTATAAATATATTTTTATATAAATATTTAATATTTTTTATATATTATATATTTTTTATCGAATCGAACTCGAGTCAAACCGATCATATTTTGAATTTTTATTAATATTCAGTGAAATTAGTTGGAATTTTCGAGGCAAACTTGAGTCTGCCGAATTTTTTACGAGCCGAATTTCAAACTTGAAATTGAAAACTCGATCGAGTTCGAGTTCGAACTTGCATCCAAACTATTTTTTTCAAATTTAAGCCGAGTCTTTTATATTCGGCTCCGTTACACCCTAATTGTGCATGTACCACAAAAATCCGCCATATCGTAAATTGATATATCGTAAATTGATCCAGAGGCTTCCCGATAATTTAATTTTGTCCAACTACATTTACTCATGTAACTGGCTAGATTAAAAAATTGTTGATCCCCTCTCTTTGTACGATAATCTCTCTTTTCTACCCGGTTATTAATATTTCCTAACCAAATATGTCCTACTTTGTGGACAACATGCATAATGGAAGAAACTTATTTTTGCCCATTTTTATGATAAAAGTGAAAGGAAACTTATTTTAATTTTTTTGTATAATTTTATTAGAGCAATACACAACTGATAAATAAAATGTTTTTGTTTGTCAAAATAAATAAAATATATTTTTAGATGAGTCAAATTCTATGAAGACCACGTTTTTATTGGAGATCACGGAAACCACTTTTGTTCTACAACTAAAATCTTGCATAAAAACATTACAAAACGTATTATTTTACGAATAATTTTTTACAAAGATCATTATTTTATTCAAAATCTTGAACATCACACATGTACTGGCTATAGAACATTATAAAATATTTTATTTTACGAAACATGTTTAGCTTGCAGAAGATTTTTTCAAATTGTAGAACATATATATTATACTTATTAAACTTAAATGATCTGCATCAATTTTAATGAATTAGTGATACTCGTAAAACATACTTGACAAAATAATATATTTCATAATATTTTGATTGCAGAACGTAGGTGATCTTCGAATTCTCTAATAAAAATGTGGTCTCCATAAATTTTTTCTCCTTTTAAAGTTTATTTCGTACAAATGAATACATATTTGTTAACGAGTATTTTGTTAACCCGAATACAATATGTAATAAACATATCGACCTCTAATCTAGTCGCGGAACTAAGTAATTTCTGGAAATATCAAATGCAAATTTAACAAGTAACGTACTTTTCACGATAGAAATGACCATACATTTAAATGTAGGACATTACTAAAAAAATAAATATTTTGGTCATTGTATTAACAGTCATTCTATTAACACGACATTTAAATAAATAAATATATATATATAGGCAAATGCTCAAATACAAATCAATATTAGAATACATACTACAAACCAATAACAGTCACATGTTTAATCCCTTTCTCTCTCTTCCATGATGCACTTTGTATTCATATATATATTTTCCCTTTCGTTTTTAATTTAACTTTTTCCGTTGGTTAATTTTTTTAAAAAAATAATTTCACAGTATTTTTCTCCATCTCCCACTCATCGATTTGCATAGCATATTTGCTATATTTTGACCACAAATCGGTAATTAAACTTACCTGAATCACTAAGCTGAAATCAGTGTTATTTCACGAACCAGTACATTTTAGTGATTCTCGTAGGCATAATTAGTGACTTATCGCCGAAATATATCAAATATGGTATTCATACTAATTGTTGTAGGATGTAGAAAAATATAGTGAAGTTAGATTTTAAAAATAGATTACCAATTGACGGGAAAAATTCAATTAAAAATGGAGGGAATTAGGAGGAGTTGTGTGTTGGAGGTGTAGTTTGTATTTTAATTTAGTTTGTATAGAGTAAGACTATATTTATATATATACGAAGATAATCAAATAAAAACCAACTTTATTCTAAAAATTAGAAACCAATGACAACCACTAATTTTATAGCTTGAATCGAATCTCCCCCACACAAATTTTATCCACTCATTCTCTCTCCTCCCTCCAATTTGACTCCCTCTATATACCCTGTATCCTTGCGTAAATAATTTTATTCCTGTTTTGTTAGTCCCTAACAATGCAACAAAAATTACAGAAGGGGGTTGAATGAAATTCTTGAAACTTTTTCTGAATTAAAAATGTTCTAACTTAAAATATATATGTCAGTGTTTTGATTTGCAAAGAGCGGAATGACAAGTTAAATATGAATCAAAACACAAAGTGATAAAAACACAAGTTTTTAAAACTTTATGGTGGATTTGAATGTATCCACCAGATATATATATATATATATATATATATATATATATCAAGAGAATTCTGTGAAGCTTGAATAGCTCACAGCTGCTTACAAATAAGAACGACTAAACTTTAAAGAGAAATGCTAAAGGATTCAGCTTACAATTGTTTCTCTGAGAAAACTACTTGCTTAGTCTTCTTATTATTCTATTTGCTACTCTTGGTTTATATATCACCAAGATTACACAGTAATAAGACAAGATAATAAAACAAAACCTATCAAGTCTAATACTATGCTGCTTCACTACTCTATTCCAGCATCTTTGAATATCTTCATAAAAGCATGGAAATGCCAATGCTTCTTTGTTCTCAAAAACCCAGTTGAATAGACTTCCACATTCCTTTTGCATACACTCGACGCATGTGACTGTGTTGTCACTGTCAACAGATGTTTGAATTGATCATCTGTCGGGTACATGATCATTCGTCGGGTTGCCTTGTTGATCATCCGTCGGGTAGCTTTGTTGATCATCCGTCGGGTAGCTATTTGACACTTGACTTCATTTCATTTATGCAGAATTACAAGACATCATCTATGTACAATTAATCAACTTATTCTGCATATCTATTTAAAGTCAACATGACTTATATGCTACTACAGAATCTATACAAAGGTGTTTGCAGAAATGTGCTACATGACTTACTGTTACATAAGCTACTCACTCGATGGATGTCAAATCATCATCCGTCGGGACTGTATTGAGTCATCCGTCGGGACTATATTTGCTTATCCATCGAGTGCTACATAATACACTAAGTTGAATCTACTAAGGTGTTTTGTTAATGAAATCATCAAGTTCACAACATATTCCCAACAATCTCCCCCAATTTATGTCTACTAAAATTGTAGCCATAAATTAAGAGAAACTTGATGATAACAAAACACTCTAAAAATACAAATTTAAATGAAAGTAGATAAACTGTAAAGTGCTGCAAATAACAAAATGTACAAAGATTTGCTCACAGTCATTTTCAAGGTGTTCCTCTAGCCTGAGCAGATTGATCTATTTCCTTGATGATCTTGATCTCTTTCCAAGCTTTCTGTTGTTTTCTTCTATCTAATTTTGGAGCTGTCTGTGGAATTCCAGTTCATCAGATTCTGAGAGATTTAGCATTCCTTGCATTTCCAAAAGAGTCTCATTGCTAGAGATGCTCAACTGGTCTTCTAATCTGAATAATCTTCTAACTCCCTTATCATCCATGAATTCCATCAGCCAGTAGGGCCTTAGTTGCACTCTACTTCTAGTGTAAGGAATAGTTAGAATCTTTGAGAGTGCATCTTTGGCCTTAATACTCCTCAGTTCTTCAATCTTCTTTAGAACCAGTCTTCTAGCTGTCACATTGAATCCAAATTTCTTCTTAAATGATGAATAAACCTTTATCAACACAGATTGGCTTTCTTCAAGGATCATGTGAAGTGGCCATTGTATCTATTTTCCTCCCTTGTACTTGAATACTAACCTTTCAGGTAGATTCCTGTAAGCATCAATCCCTCTAACTTCTTCCAATTCATCTAGATAGAGGTTTAAATCTGAGAATTCCTTGATGTCACAGATGTACATAATGTCTCCCTTGTTGACTTTGGTTTGAGCTTTGGTTAGGGACTTGGATCTGAGAGTTGAGGGCTTCACTTTCTTGACTGTTCTGGTCTTTATCTTCTTTGGCTTCATGAAGTGAGGTAGATTGAGTTCAGGTATTGGTAAACTATCCCAGTCTATTGGCTCATCCTTTGGAATGATAGGTTTACCATAAAAATTCTTGGATGGATCTATCTTCAATTCTCCATGTGCCACAGAGGACATGGATGTTTGAGTTGTTACAGATGTAGACTTTTTGGGAAACTGATCTTCCAATTCCTTTTTATCAAAGTCCACTTTTCTCTTTGCATGAAGTTTATATCTAAAAAATTTTCTCTGCTGTTATTTTTCTTGCATTTTCAGTTCCTTAGATTCAGTGGTTTCAGATGATTGTTCAGAAATTTGTTGTGTAGGTTTCACAGCATGCAGCTTGGCCAAGATAGCAGCTTGCTCCTTCTTTTGTTTAACCTTTTTAGCATCTAGAGCAACTTGCTTCTTTTCTTGCTTCGATCTTGCCTTTTCTTCTCTTTTTGCTTCAGCAAATTGAGGGTGTCCAACCACCACACAAATTTCCTTACCATTCCAGAAAATCTTGGCAATTCTTCTTTTCAATGCTGAATCAGCTGGATCCCTGTAGAATGCAATAGATCTTGACAACAGTTTCTTTTCATCAGGCTTTGGTGTCTCATACACTGTATCCAAAGGGTTCTTTAAAGAAGGTTTAGGATAGTTCACCTTTGTCTTCAAAATTAGCTCAGCCTTTGGATATTTGATGCAGGATGGCTGTCCTCTTTCCAGATTATTCATACTCATATCATTCACATAGATTTTCCTGACTTGAGAGTGATGAATGGCTGATTTTTCTGGCTTCTTTGCTAGCCCAAACCTCTTTTGAATATCCTCATCAATTTTCTCCCAGTTAATTGGGCTCAACTGCTTCTTTTCAGCTGCTCTCAATGTGGCTGCTGCTTCATTAATCAGATCAATGCTGTCTTTAGTTGGTGGCTTTGGGAAAGCAATTGTAGGCACAGTTACTTTGCTAACTTGAATGTTAAGCTGTTTCTCCCCCTCACTTGAGCTTTTCTCCCCCTTTTTGTTATCATCAAGTTGTGTGGGAGGGAGTTGAGCAGCCACCAACTTTCCTATTGAGATCAGCCTCCTTCCTCAGCTTTTGAACAATTTCAGTCATGGTGGTAGCATTCATCCTTTCTATGACATCTTACTCGACTTCAAAAATTTCTTGCTTGATTGCATCCACACTCTGACTGTGTTGGAGGGCTTGAATTTTATGCAGCTGAAGTGCTTCAAGATGTGCTGTGAGTAGCTTCTTTGTGCTGGCATTAGTAGATGTCTGAATGGCTGCTTGGGTGTCATGAATTAGCTTGAACAGTGTTGATAGGAGATGTGAGTAGGAGCATTCTTTTGTTAGCATCCAGGTAGGAACATCTGCATCTCCCCCTATGTCCATGCTATCTTCCTCATCATCCCCACCAGCATCCCCAAAAGAAGTTTCATCCAGTTCAAAATCACTGCCAATGTTGGAAGGCATAGCAGTGATTGCATCCTTTGCTCTCTGTAAAGATTGTGTAGTATGCACCAAGTTCAGCAATCTTCCAGCCTCCTCATTGCCCTGTATAGCTAGTGTTTGGTAAGCTGTCACAGGGTGAGTAAATGTCTCAACATCCAGGGAAATAGAATCCATAACAGCTTGATATTCTTGCTGAAATAGCATTTCCCTTTCTGCATCATTGACATTCATTGACTCACTTGCAATGGTTTCCATCCTTATCACTCTTGTACCTGCATTTCTCTCATGATCTCTCTTTTATTACATCAAGGTCTCACCTTGGCTCCCCACCCTCACACCCTCACCTTCACCATCTAAGGTGGGACTCCTCACACTCTCTTTTGCCAAACTGAAGAAATGGACTGCATTGGTTCACTCTTTTCCTCTCCTTTTTCCTGGGAGCAACCCAGACTCTCACTCATTTCACTTCCTTCCCTCAGTCCTAGGAGTGATTGCACTACTACTAAGTCTTCAGCACTTGTAATAATTGATGAAATTTGAAGCTGTGCAAAGACACTCGACGAATAAGGAATATCCATCGGGGTAGTAATTTTGCTAACCGACGGATGACTGCTGTTAGGCACA
Source organism: Apium graveolens (assembly GCF_009905375.1). Taxonomy (NCBI): domain Eukaryota; kingdom Viridiplantae; phylum Streptophyta; class Magnoliopsida; order Apiales; family Apiaceae; genus Apium; species Apium graveolens. The sequence continues at coordinate 78,931,331 of NC_133647.1, forward strand.
TCCGTCGGGATACAATCACTACTCGACGGATGAACAATATCCATCGAGCGAGTAGAAATAAATGAGTTTGGAGTGGAGACTATTGTGGACTTTGTGCAGATTGATGAAAATTTTGGCACACATGTCTCAACAGTCTCAGAAAAAAATGGCAACTGAGCCAACAAATCATCTTGAAGATGATGCTCACTTGCTTGAATTTTTGGCTTCTCCAAGAGAGTTAAAGATGGAAAATTTGGAAGTGATGTGTTTATCATGTCAACATCCAAAGAGTGTGTGGGAGAATTTGGTGTTTCAGGTGCTTCTATTGTTAGAGATTTTGGCTGTGACTCCACATTTATTGGAGCCACATCAACCTGACTTTGAGAAGGTGCAGTGACTATGTCTTTAGCACCAGTTTGTACAGTGTGTGGACCCTGTGCATCCCCAAGGGTCTTTGACTTCTTCTTTCTAGTGTAAGTTTGGGGTAAGCTTGTGTCCCTTACCCTTTTGGAATGTGCTCTTGGCTGAGAGCTATGTTCAATAGTCACATCCTTTTGGGAGGATGCAACTATTAATGGGCTTATATCCTTATTAAGCACTGCAGTTTGTTGGGAAACTGCAGTGTGGCTAAGCTGAGAAACACTCACCTCTCCAACCTTATTCTTAGGGTTTTTTGATGTTCACCCTGTCCCTCACCTTTCTTACCCACCTTCACAATCCCCTCTTTAGGTTTTATGGAGTTTACAACTGGCGTCTTTTGAGAGACACCAAAGGGGGCTTTCTTTTTCTTTGTTTTTGAAATTTTGGATTTGGTAGCTTGGGTAGGCAACTGTTGGGTCAATGATACAGTTGCCATAGCTACACTAGAATGCAAAGAAGTTTGTGAGGTTGGAAGAGTAGAGACAGTTGAAATTACCTCACTTACCTGAGGTGCCTCCATAACCGGAAAATAGAAGAGTAGCACCTCTTTTTGATGGTTTGCCCTGTTCAAATCTGCAATGATTCTCCTTTCTTGAACCCAACAATCTAATTCGTTGGTTGAGTTCTCAAGCACAATATCCTCAGAGAGGTGGTTAGCAAGCATCATTAAAAATCTAGCATAGTAAACATTTTTACCCCTCTTATTTAGCTCCCCTAACTTAAACCCCAACTCAAATATGACAAGATCACTAAAGTTGAAAATTTTATCAGTTACTAGCATGTAAAGCATGTTGAGCATAGAGATATTAACTGAATCAAAATTGCTAATTTTAGTAACTACATCACACAGATAACTCCATTTCTTCCTAAGACCCAACCTCATAATTTCAATTAATTTAGAAGTAGAGAGTGCATAGCCCATGAAATTAAGGATATTAACAATGTCAGTGTTTGTGTGTGGAGAAGTTACAGTATTATCAGGAATTTTGAAACATGCTTTAACAATATCACTATTAACACATAATTCTTTACCTTTAATAGTGAAAGTGATAGTCTTATCAGTTGAGTTGTATGTTGCAGTCATCCACATTTCTTCTACAACCTCACAGTAAATGGTGGGTGATTCCAACATGGCATAGTTGAGTTTGCAGTTCTTCACAAAATCCGTCATTTTGTGGTAGTCGCCAGACTGCTGAATCCCCTTGTTCACTAGAGCCGTGAAGTTGTTCTTCTCATAGATAAATCCAGTTTGAGACATGATCTTGACGACTAGTGCCATTGTTAGAGAGTGAAAATTGCATAGAGAGAGATGATAATTGCTTTTGAGAAAGAGAGAAGTTAGAGCAGATGATTTGAGAATGATAAAAGAAAAGCAATGAAAATGAATTATGCTTTTATACTATCTCAAAAATAACTGTAAAAAATAATAAAGTAAAATAAGGTAAGCAATAAAAATTGCCCAAAATAGCCGTTTCAAAATAAATTGTAAAAATTCCATCAATTATCCGTCGTGTTATGCTTACAAACTGTAAGTATACTCGATGAATAATGTTCAGAGAATCAACGGTTAAGAATAAGACAATTCGACGGATGAGGATAAATCAGTTATCCGTCGATACATAAATATTCCAGAAAAATAATTGATTTTATTAACAAATTATATACCGACGGATGATCAAACTCGATGGATAATGATCATCCGCCGAGATCTAAATTTTGACTTAGCCAAAATTTCATCCAAGACTGAAAAATCAATTAAAGTTCTGGCTGTATTACAACTTGCAAATTATCTGAAAAGGTTCAAGAGTAATAAAGCATACCTAACTCACTTACCAACCTTGAAAAGGTGGATTCATCCAGTGGCTTGGTAAATATATCTGCAAGCTGTTTTTTACTTGGAACAAAATGTAGTTCCACAGTATCATTCATTACATGTTCCCTTATGAAGTGGTACTTGATGTCTATGTGCTTTGTTCTTGAATGTTGTACTGGATTTCAGTGATGATAATTGCACTTGTGTTATCACAGAAAATGGGAATCCTTTCCACTTGCAGACCATAGTCTAGCAATTGGTTTCTCATCCACAAAATCTGTGCACAACAACTACCAGCAGCAATATATTCAGCTTCAGCTATAGAAGTAGAAACTGAATTTTGCTTTTTACTGAACCTAGACACAAGCTTGTTTCCTAGAAATTGACAGGTTCCTATTGTACTTTTTTATCAATTATGTAACCTGCATAATCTGCATCTGAATAACCAGTTAGATCAAAATCAAAATCTCTAGGGTACCAAATGCCAAGTTTTGGTGTTCCCTTGAGATATCTGAAAATTCTCTTAATAGCTACTAAGTGAGATTCTCTAGGATCAGCCTGAAATCTAGCACAAAGACATGTAGCAAACATTATATCTAGCCTACTAGCTGTTAAGTACAGAAGTGAGCCAACCATGCCCCTATAACTTGAAATATCCACAGACTTTTCAGTAGTGTTTAATTCAAGCTTAGTTGCAGTGGCCATGGGAGTTTTTGCAGATGTGCAATCCATTAGATCAAACTTATTTAAAAAATCATAAATGTATTTAGTTTGACTAATAAATATTCCATCACTAACTTGCTTAACTTGCAAACCAAGAAAGTAAGTTAGTTCTCCCATCATGCTCATTTTATACTTACTTTGCATCAATTTGGCAAACTTTTTACAAAGTTTCTCATCCGTAGAGCCAAAAATAATGTCATCTACATAAATTTGAACAAATATGCTAGAGCCATTACCATTTCTAAAGAATAAAGTTTTGTCCATAGTACCTCTAGTGAAGTGATTCTCTAAAAGAAACTTTGACAAAGTGTCATACCAGGCTCTAGGTGCTTGCTTCAGTCCATAAAGTGCTTTCAAAAGATAGTAGAAATATTCTGGAAAATTTGGATCTTCAAAACCAGGAGGCTGACTGACATAGACTTCCTCCTCCAAATCTCCATTTAGAAAAGCACTCTTGACATCCATTTGATAGACCTTGAAATTGGCATGGGCTGCATAGGCTAAGAAGTTTCTGATTGCTTCAAGTCTTGCAACAGGAACAAATGTTTCATCAAAATCTATTCCATCTTGTTGACAATAGCCCTTAGCAACCAATGTAGCTTTGTTCCTGACAACTATGCCATTTTCATCCATCTTGTTTCTGAATACCCATTTGGTGTCTATTGAATTCTTTCCCTTAGGCTTGGGTATCAGCTTCCATATTTTGTTCCTTTCAAATTGGTTTAGCTCCTCCTGCATAGCTAAAATCCAATCAGGATCCAACAAAGCTTCTTCTACCTTCTTTGGTTCTTCCTTAATGAGGAAGCTGCTATATAGACATTCTTTTTGAGTTGCTCTTCTTGTTTGAACTTTAGAAGATACATCACAAATGATGAGCTCAAAGGGGTGATCCTTTATCCATTTCCTTTGTTGAGGTAGATTAGCTTTAGATGAAGAGGCCTCATTGTTGTCTTGATGTGTGATTGAGTTTTGATTATTAAAAACTCCCCCTGAGTTTATGGATCTTTGATTTGAGAAAGGGAAACTTTCTGTAAGTGATCTATTCTGACTTTCAGCTTCTTTTGATGTCCCGACGGATGGTGAATTTTGAGTACCGACGGATGAAGCTGGTTGTCTCCCGACGGATAAGGCAGATTGTCTCCCAGCGGATGAAGTATTTTGCAACTCGACAGATGTTGAATTTTGTGCTTCATTGGTAGTAGATTTTTCTGCATTATCCTTTGATACTGTTTCTTGAACACTTTCATCATCACTGTCATCACTAACCATCTCCACATTGTCAAATATGAGGCTCTCATGGTAATCTCCATCTCGTAGTCCTTCAATCTTTTTATCATCAAACACAACATGTATTGATTCCACAATAATGCTGGTTCTCATATTGTAGACTCTGTATGCTTTACCAATAGCATATCCAACAAAAATTCCTTCATGTGCTTTAGCATCAAACTTCCCATTCTGATCAGTTTGATTTCTCAAGATATAACATTTGCAGCCAAAGACATGAAGAAAATTTAGAGTTGGATTCTTGTTCTTGAACAATTGGTAGGGAGTCATGCAATTTGCTTGATTAACTAAAGAGATATTCTGAGTGTAGCATGCAGTATTTACAGCTTCAACCCAGAAATATGTTGGTAACTTAGATTCTTCAAGCATTATCCTTGCAGCTTCAATAAGTGATATGTTCTTTCTTTCTACTACTACATTTTGTTGTGGAGTTCTTGCTGCTGAAAACTCATGCAAAATCCCATTTTCTTCACAAAATGCTCTCATTATAGAATTCTTGAACTCAGTTCCATTGTCACTCCTGATTCTTCTAACTTTGAAATCAGGATGATTGTTGACTTGCCTTATATGATTGATGATGATTTCACTAGCCTCATCTTTGGACTTAAGGAAATATGTCCAAGAGAACTTTGAGAAATCATCTACAATTACTAGGTAAAATCTTTTCCTTGAGATGGACAACACATTGACTGGTCCAAACAAATCCATGTGTAGTAGTTGCAAATGTTCTTCAATTGTTGAATCAAGCTTCTTTCTAAATGATGCTTTGATTTGCTTTCCCTTTTGGCAAGCATCACACAGTCTATCCTTAGAAAACTCCACTTGAGGAATGCCTCTAACCGGTTCTTTCTTTACAATCTCATTCATGGTCTTGAAGTTTAGATGGGATAGCTTCTTGTGCCAAAGCCAACTTTCATCTTGACTTGCTTTACTGAGAAGACAAGTAACAGATTCAGCATTTGATGAGTTGAAGTCAGCAAGGTACACATTTCCTTTTCTCACTCAAGTGAGAACCACTTTGTTGCTCCTCTTGTTTGTCACAACACAGGCTTCTGAGTTGAAGGTCACTGAATTGCCTTTATCACAAAGTTGGATGATACTCAACAAATTGTGCTTAAGACCATCCACTAAGGCAACCTCCTCAATGATGACATTGTCTTTTGAAATCAAGCCATATCCAACAGTATACCCCTTGCTGTCATCTCCAAAAGTAATACTTGGGCCAGCTCTCTCCTTGAACTCTGTGAGCAGGGTAGAATCACCAGTCATGTGTCTTGAACAACCACTATCCAAGTACCACAGATTCTTTCTGTTTTCCTGCACACATTAAAATCAAATCAAGTAGATTTTGGTACCCAAGTTTCCTTGGGTCCTTCCTCGTTAGCTTTCTTTTCTGTTTCTTAGGTTTGATCTCATTTGACTTGGGGATATCAGATTCATCCTTAGTCATGTGAGTTGGACCTTTGAAACCATTCATTAAAACAGAATTATCATGCACATTTTGATTAACAGGAAATGGCATGCTATTAGCAAACATGTTATTCCAGTAGAGCATGCTAAATGGCATTTGAGGCACACTAAATGCAGCATAATAAGGATTAGGTGCAAATGACATATTAGCAAATTATGCATTCATATTCTGTGTAGACATAGCATTCATAGGCATAGAAGGCATGACATTCATGTTGGGAAAAGGAGGTGGCACAGATATGGAAGTAGGCATGGCAGTTTTGCAATTAACAGACAGATGATTTACACTACCACACTTAACACAGATTTTTCTTGGAGCATACTTATCAGGTGTGTAGTTGTTATGTTTGTTAATCCCTACTTTACCATTTCTATTGTTTTTCTTTTTAGCATCTGTTTTGAACCTCAATCTTTTCTAGTCTGTCATTCAATTGCTTGATAGACAGATGACCAACATTCACTTTCTTCTCCTTCCTCACTTGACTAGATTCTCCTGAAATGAAGTTTTTGGAAACTGATCCATATTTTTCATTTAACTTGGCAAGTTTGGCTTTACTCACAGGTTTGCTCATAGCCGACAGATGAGGATTTATGTCACTCGACGGATAATCCTTTTGGTTATCCGACAGATGACACTCATCATCCGTCGAGTCCACATCCGTTAGCAATCCTTCAACCAAATTGGATTCCAGCTTCTCCTTATTCTTCTTCCAGGCTGCATCACAAAAGTACTCAATACCTTGAACTTTGGTGATTTGAGCATGAATGTAATAACCCCAATTTTTGGAATTTTTGAAATACGGATGAATAGTAACTTTTGCTGATGATGCTGATTAAGGAATATTATCAGGCCACGCTATATAGGAGTACTGTTATGGAAATTCTAAGATCGTATTAGTATTCCATAAAGTAAATGAATGTATGTAAAGGTCGTTAGAATTCGAATCCGGACACTTTGATTTTTCCCCGAAAATCCACCAGATACCGAAAGAATTGAGTATAAGGTAACATGATTACAAGGATTTAAATTCAAGGATTATAAGAGAGGATCATAGAAGAATATAAAATATTGATAAAGGTTTAGGGGAACCCAAGTAATAAGATCCTGGATATGATCCCTCGAACGATAAACGCGAACGAAAGTTAAGCGAACCGTATAACAGATAAGCGGTCATTAACCAAGTAATTAAGGGTTAATGAAAGAGGTTAGTGGATGATGATGTCATCACACCAACAAGAAGAAGATAAGTGTAACAAGATGACCTAAGCTTGATGACATAAGCATGATAAGTGGGAAGGATTGGTTGGTTGATTGTGAGCCACACATTTTTCACCATGGCAAATTCCATGTAACCAAGCTAAACACCACACAAATCATCAAAACAAAAATCAAGAAGCTATTTCTTCTTCTTCTCCTTCATTGCCTCGGCTTTTCTTCTTTAAACAAGAAGGAAAATTTCAAAACTCAAGCTTTACTCCATCATAAATCAAAAGGTTAGTCTCTATAACTCCTATATTTCATAACTAAGAAGAGCAAGTAGTTTGATTGCTTGAATCCAAGGTTTGCTAGCTCAAATAAATCATTTTAGTTTAGGGTGAATAGTAACTTTGAAGAACAAACTTTTGATTCTTGATTTTATTTGTAAGGTCAAGGTAGCTTAAGCATAGATCAAGGCTTCCATGGGCATTCCAAGGATCTTTCATTGATTAAAAGCTTCAAGAAGGTATAAAAACTTCAAACCTTAAGATTTACTTGAATGTTTAGGAGTGGTTGTAATTAATATAGTTCATGAGAAGCATGATGCTTGTGTGTTTAAAGTTTGGATTGGGTTTGTAGTGATTTGGATGATTGAATCTTGTTTATAGTTAATGAACCTTAGTATGGTTAGTAGCTTTTGTTTGTGATTGAATGAGTTGGATAAAACATGAAGTAATGGACTGATGTAGTGAGGTTTGAATGGATTTTGGTTGTAATGTTGGTTGTAAGTTGTTTTGTGATTAATTTGGAGTAGTATAAACTTTGGTAATCGCGTAAACATAGCGGTCGTAATGCCCGATTTACCTTAGACTGTTTTTGTTCTTAACTTCAGGACCCGTGAACTCACTGTAAGATTCTGACCATTGCCATGTTTAGATAGTTCATGTTACGAGCTTCGTTTTGATATGAGGTTCTCTAAAATCCGATGTACGGTTTAGGAGAAACGACCGTTTTAAGTAACCGCGTTTCGCGAACGAACCATTACCCCTCGCCTTACTTTGAAACCTTGGTTAAGACCCTTAAATGACTAATTGGAGTATGAAACAATTATGTAAAGTGTATTAGGCAGTTGGTAGAGTACTCGCAAAAGAATCGCCTTAAAATTCTTAATTCTTAATTTATTAAAAATGGTGGAGCCGAGGGTACTCGAACGACTTATGTGATTCGTTAAGCGTAGGAGTGACCATAGCGAACGTTAGGGTTCAATTGGTTAAAGTCTAGTTTCTTAAGCCACCGGGGTTTAATTTCAACTTATGTTGTTCATAGGTTATCGGACCCACTCTAAGCTTAAGTCTATCCGGGAACACTCAGGCAAGTTTTCTACCCGTTATACTGTTGTTGTGATGTAAATATATGTATATGCATTATCTTGTGATAAGTGCATGATTGTTATTAGCAAATTTTGCGATATATTGGAGCATGCTGATATGGTATATATGCATGTTTTTTTCATAATCTTGATATCTAATTGTTGATTCAAATGCTTATAAGTTGCATAAAACCTATGCTAGAGATGAACAGTAGTTGCGTATACCCTTAGTATAGGGGACCCAAAGGTGAACATTTTCTAAACCGGGAGTCGATGTTCCCGAGTATAATATATATATATATATAGTTTTCAAAATTATTAATCAAATAAGGTTTATTCAATAACTTTATTTTATTTAATGAATATTATTTTGAATATTCATTCGAGGACTTATGACTCCGCTTCTTTTATTAAATAATATTCTTTATTTTATTAAAGAATAATGTTTCGTTAATCAAACTTATTTTCGATTATTCAAATAAAGATCGTACTTTCGTATAAGTATATATTTGGTTATTTATTATTCATTTCAATTATGAGTTGTAAAACTTCTACTTCGATTATTTTTATAAAGATTATCCTTTATGGGAATATTATTTAAATAATAATATTCAGATAATTTCTAACATATCGAGACTGATTTATTTTATTAAATCAGCATTACTCCAAACATTCTTAAAAATGTTTTCGAGTCTTCAAAATAATTTTTAAAAGTTAGAGCGGATCCTAAAACTCATTTTTAGATTTAAGATCTTCCTTTCAAAGGGGATTTAAATACTCGCTCAAAACCTGAGGGATCCGGCTCTGTGGTGTATTTTATATTCGCAACGAGGTTGCTATTTTGAGAGAACATTTTGATTACTTGCCCAACATTCAGGAAGTAAGTCCATCTTTTTTAGTCGGCATAAGCAACATGAGCTCAATAGGCGTCCATGAAAGTGTAAGTGGCTCAGTGAGAGTCCATCAATGCGTAAGTGGCTGAGTGGCAGTCCAACATAGGTCCTAATGCGTCCAGGGTGATGACCAGTGGGGAATTCGTCCATCTACTCGTAGAAAAGGTTACTTATTTGTATCTTTGCCTGATCAGCAAGATATCAGGTTTATACCAAGGTTTTCTTCTTTCCAAATTCATTGGATATTATATCTCTGTTTTCACTTTTCATAACAGAGGTTTCCAAGGAAAGTATGAGATATATATAGGTGTATATATATATCGGGACTTAATGAAGTATCTTGTAACTTCATTTCTTCTGAATGATATTTCAAAGATTGAATCTATTCAAATCTTATCTTGTAGTCTCATCTATGTGATGAACTTTTGAAACTGATTATACCTTGAACGGTGGTAGTTCAAGTAGTATTCGGAAAAGATATAAGTATATTGGAGTATCTCGTAACTTCACCTTTTCAACTTATATCTGGTTAATGATTATCTTATGCATGACAAAGATTTTCATAAAAACGTTGAGACAAGGTTAAATATATGAGATCACCTTACAACGATATTTTTTATACAGTTATAAACTGGAACTCTGTGTATATTATACATGGCAGAGGATTTCAAGATTTTGAAAAGTATATATACATATATACTAAATATTTTGCGACTTGGTCGCATTAAGAGATCAAACTTGGTTCATTTCTTTTTGACCAATACTTTCATGAAAACTATGAGAATGCTCGTATATTGTTAATTATTATACATATTATTTTGGTGGGCTTGTTGCTCACCCTTGCTTTCTTCTTTCATCACACAACAACAGATAGACAAGATGAACATGATCAAGCTCCTAATTCGTGAGCGGTTAGGAAATGTTCCGCAGTTTCCTGTAGGCGTTGATGCCGTTGTAGCTGAGGTAGAAACTACCAATAGGCTAGGCTTTCAACTTTTATTGTGTCAGACTTATGTATATTTATGAATTGTAATAATGGCAAGGAATTTGTAAATTTATTCAGAAACCTTTTGAGTGTAATGGCTTATAATTGTGGAATAAAATGACTTGTTTTATTTTTGGTATTCATCTCTGAGACTATAACTTGTGGTGTGTGTGTGTATATTGTGGGGTCACAGTACGCAGTAGTTGGTTGTTTATTAAGATTAAGTGTTATTAAGGGAAATGGAACTCGCGACAACCCGGATCCCCGACCCCGGATTTGGGGGTGTTACAGAAATGGTATCAGAGCTAAGCGTTATAAACCTCAGAGATGATGCGACATTAAGATAAGAAGTTCACTAAGATAATAAGAACTCTTGCCAAGTTCATAGTCAGACTACCTAACGTAGTACTGACAGTTAAAACCCTTATGGGAACCCTTATAATTATCGTGATAGAAGCGTAGTTCGTTATCGTATATGGTAGTGGGACTCCGAACCCTGAAGTTCAAGAGCAATAATATGATGATGTTTTTCTATATATATTGGGGATCAGATTGTGGATCCAATAGAGCGTCCTAACGAGGGACCGCATGATGTTTATATTGAGGATGTAGCGGTTAAGGATGTTTTCCTAGAAGGGATTGTTACTGAGGAGGATCCCGTGGAGGATCCTGACAAGAATGAATAAAGGACCACTGAGGAATTGATAACCATGGTTAGAGCGACTACAAGAGGTAGGATTGGCCGGTCACTACTGGAGGTTCGTTCAAGTTTGTAAAGATAGTAGCCCCTTTAACGCGGCTTACTCGTAAGACTGAGAAGTTTGAATGGACAGAGAAATGTGAGAACAGCTTTCAAGAACTGAAGCAATGATTGGTGACGACCCCTATGTTGGCATTGCCGGTGGAAAAAGGAAATTTTGTGATTTGTAGTGACGCTTCACACAAGGAATTAGGGTGCGTGCTTATACAGCACATCAAGGTAATCGCGTACACGTCAATATAATTAAGAAAATATGAAATTCGATATCCCACCCATGATCTTGGGCTCGCGGCAATAGTTTTACCCTAAAGATTGGAGGCACTACTTGTATCGAGAGAAGTGCGAGATTTACACAAGCCATAAGTGCTCTAGTGCATTTTCACGCAGAAAGAGTTCAACATGCGCCAGAGGAGGTGGTTAGAGCTAATCAAGGATTACGATTATGAGATTCTTTATCATCTAGGGAAAGCCAATATGGTGGCTAATTCCTTAGTAGAAAGGAGAGACTCAAGATGATAATGTCTTTGGGAGAGTTGATAAGAGATTTCGAGAAAATGGAAATAGAAGTGAAGGTAACCGGAGCTGGTACCGAAAAGCTGTTTGAGATTGTAATGCAGCCCGAATTATTGGAAAAGAAAATCATATTGTGCCAAAAAAAAGTGATGAATGAACGCAGAGAGCCAATGACTTGAGAAGAGATTAATACCGAGAAAGATGATAAGGCAATAATGAGGTAATCCTACAGAATTTTGGTTCCAAACGTTCAAGAGCTTAAGGACGAGATATTAGATGAAAGCCATCAGGGGTGAGCAGAAAACCGCACAAACCGCAAAAACCGCCCGCACCGCACCAATCCGCACGGCAAAACGCGGTTTTTAATTTTCGTGGTGCGGTTTGAGTTTTTAATAAACCGCGCGGTGCGGTGCGGGTTGTGGTTTTAAATTTTTGAAATGCGGTTCAAACCGCACCGCACTGTAATATTATATATATATATACATAATAATTATATTTCATGATTCCATTTATTATGTTTGATTCCATTTAACAAACTAGGAGTACTTGCTTAGTGATTATCTTATTTCTGCAAGATCAATTGTTGCGTGGTGATCATTCTATTTGTGTTTCTTCAAAAATAACGAAACATATGGTACAAAGCCAACTATTTAATAGTGAACTCATTTAATTGCCGATCCCAGCTTCTATGTTAAACTTTACAGTGTAGAATTTCTAATTTGTATTATTGAAGAATATTGGTAACTTTGTTATATTATTCGGAAATTTAATTAATTTAAGTTTTGTATTTATTTAAAATTTTCGAACTTGTAATGTATAAACCGCAGTGAACCGCACTACACCGCACCGCATTTTTGTGGTGTGGTTTATGCGGTTTTTGAGGGTACGCGGTGTGGTTGCGGATTAGAAATTTGATCAAACCGCATGTGCGGTTTGGTTTGCGATTTGGGTAAAAAACCGCACCGCCCGCAGCGCGCTCACCCCTAAAAGCCATAGTTCGAGGAATAAGATTTAGGGCAAACCCTGAATGTGATAGTCAGGGAGGTCTCCATCAAGAAAGAAAGAACCCATAACATAATGGAAAACAAGGATTTTAACATATAAGATAACCCTGATTATGGGGAGGAGGAGGAAACATTTCATACTGAGAAAATAGAAGTCGAGCAAGATAGGGAGAACCAGGACGGTACTCCTATGGGGCAATTTATGGACCTGCCTAAACAAAACTTATACTTTTACCCCAACCACCACCCTGAGGAAAAAATGTGGTGTGAAATTCTTTCAGGACCTTTAAGTCACTAAGCTCTCAGAGTTCCAAGGAACAAGCTGACCTAGCCGAGGCAAGAGCCTGGCCAAAGGAAATAGAGGACTGATTTTATATTCTAAATGATTGATGAAGCGTAAAAGACTGTTTTTGTCACTTACCTTCCTAAGAGAGAGGCCACCCGCTAGTGAAAGGCGAAAAAAGACACGGGGCCAGAGGTTATAATAAACCGATTAAAGTTCAGTCAATTGATTTCGGGAAAGTACTTCCCAAGGTTATAGAGATAGTGTAAAAGCTTTAGAGCCAGAACAAAGGCGGACGAGTATGATGAGTTATGAATCTAAGTTGTAAAAGTTGGCAAGATTCGTCCTGAGGACACGAATCCCAGAATGACTTGATGTTTGAAGTAAATGATTAGTGGGTTCATGAAATGATTGTAAGAGAAAGGAAAATAAAAAGAAACTGAAGTGGAAAGGAATATAAAGGCAATAGAGTTTGAGGTATGACAAGGGAGTTGGGTATGAGGAAACCCTGAAGACTCGTAGCAATGGAAATAGAAAAGTATGTAATCATCAGGATGAGGGTGATTCACCATGAGTTAAAGTTAATGGTTGAAGGCATAAGAGATACATATAGTTTATCCCCTGTAAGTTGGGAGGATTCGAGGAAACCTTGAGATAGTTTGAAGGATAAATAATGAGACACGGATAGACTGAGGAGACAAGAAAGTAAGAAATTAGGAAAATTGGATGAAGGAAGTGACCTTCAAGAATGTGAAGTGTAAGACCGGGGGCATGATACCCAGAAAGGGAGACGCCGGGTATGAAAGATATCCCAACATTGAGATGACTGTTGAGATAAACAACAAAAGTAAATGAGGAATTATTAAGAAGAAGTTCATGTTGAACACGACCAATATCTTCCAGAACATCCCTGTTGTCATTACCAAATTAGGAAAGAAAAGCGGGTAACCATTATTATCTTTTGAAGGCCATAGGGGTTGACCTCAGTTTGAATAAGGATGCTATTGTGAAATTGGTATAGACTATCGAGGTGGGAATGATTGAATAAGATAATCTATCAAGGATATATGACTTGATTTATCCATGGAAGGATGCAAGTACCTTTTTAAAGGTGGAATTAGGGATATAACTTCGATAACTTAAGATGAACCCTAGGGGAATGCATAAAGGTTGGCATTTCACCCTTAATATGGATAGTATGAGTTTTGGCAGTATGAATTGGAAAGGATTAAGGTAACAACAACCTTTAAGGATCAGTGGGGAAATTTTTCCAGAAGTATATAGACAATGGTTCTAGTATTAGTAAATGGTATTTTGATCTGCCCTGTATCTAGGGAATACAGGAGGAACGATTCAAGGATAACCTTAGAGGACTTACAAGGAGAAAGGTAATATTCAAAGTTCTGAAGAATAGAAATTTTGATAAAGGAAATATGGCGTAATTATAATAATGCTAGGTGGGGACGTGTTAAACCATAAGAAGTATAGATTGAACCAATGAAGGTCGAGATTGGTGAAAACAAGTAGGACCCAAGATAAGAGACGTCCTAAGTATGATCGAGAGTCAGTCGTGACAATGTTAACCTCTAAAAGACCGAGGCAATAACTTATGGAAAAATGGTGATATTTTTTTTTCACCAAAGCGTAAGGAAGAGCATTTTTACACAAGCAGTGATTGGAAATGAGGTAGAAAATTTAGTTGAAGATCATTTAAAAGACATTGATTGTAAGGAAATTTTACTATCAGGAAAGGCCAAAGAGGTGGCCGACACTTTAAGTGTAAGAAGACAATTATCGGCGCTTGTGCCAGAGGAATACAGTGATAATGGTTAAAGCCGTGGAGATTGTATTATGGTTTGAAAGATTGACATTCCTTCTGATGATTGTGCGATACTCAACCATGATAGTAGTTTGGTAAAGATTTAATTTATATAATCGCCGTGAGCGGGCTATCTATCTTATAAGGTCATATCTTGAGATAAGCCAGGACCATGTTACGAAAGGACTAAATGAACCTTTGAGCTTCATGTCTCCTAATAAAGACATATGGTTAATAATGGTATTAACCTGCTATTGTTGCTTTTATTGAAACTCTTCTGCAATTTTATCTGCTTCATGTCATATGTACGCCAAGTTTAGGAGTGTTCTTCTTGAATCATGAATGGTGATTATGTTTCCTCTCTAGAAGATTTCGGTACGGCAGGAATGGACTCTATGTGATTAGCTATTGAAATTTCGAGGAAAACGAATGACTACAGTAGGACAGCGATGAACCATAGTAATGCAGCAATGATTCTGCAAGTAATGAGCCGATTACAACCGTAAGCGTTGTATTAGAATGGATGTTGAGATTGAGTACCACTAATCAGGTCGTGGTGATGTATAATTTATCATTGATAGACTAATTAAGTCGATTATCTACCTATTGAATATTTATTCCTTCTTATCAATAGAGGGTCGTGTTACTATACGAGGAAGGTTGCGATACAAGCATATAATTCTAATAACGATGATGCCTAGAATGAAATCCCAGATTCGATTTTCGATATCGAGGGAGTTTCAAAGGTGATTGTTTATAAGCTCGAGCAAGAGCATGGGACCATAGAACGATGGACGGAATAGTAGATATTCAGGAGCGTGAAATGCGATGCTATATTACTTGATGTTGATATATATACGTATATGTTTTGTTCTCCTATGACAAACCTCTATAGTTCAGAGGTAGATTCCAAGCCAGATATTTGTGGCAGTATTTTTTTCATATATACAATTCTCTTCAGTTCGTTCTTTTCTCTTCTTTTCATTGCATATAAGTTGAGAAGAACAACCCTTCCAGAAGGGGAGGTATTGCCGAATGACTATCTATCTGTGCGATAGAAGCCTAGTAGAATACCACATGTTGTTTAATTGCTTGTCAAGTACTAAAGGCTGGCCACCTTCTGTACTAACTATGCAATAGAACAAGTGTTCATGATCATAGTGATCTCTCAATAAATTCTTTTACTACTATACGAAGGACCAAGCTTTCGAAGATGGAGGCAGCTAGAGATGAAGTGGTACCAAGTACGGTGGTATTCCGATTCTAACGCGTTCGTGATACTAAGGTTGACGCTATTATTAAAAGGTTATAAAACTCTAGCGAGTAAAGGTATATCTAGAATAGTATTCTGTACGGAAGATAGTACCGATTACGAACTGGAAAAGAATGGGTATTGAGAAGCAAAAGCTATAATGCTAGAAGCTATGATGAGAGTCTGTGCAATAGACTTGAAAGAATTTGGAATGATCACATAACGCGGATTGAGTTTTCTTACAATAATAGATCATATGTCATTATCGAGATGTCGCCTTATGAGATCCTTGAGGGAACACAATGTTGATCTCCCTTATGTTAGGATGAAGTTGCAGAGCGCTAGATGCTCGGACCAGCAGTGGTCCAAAGGACCAGGGATATAATAGATCTAATCAGAGGACGGCTGGTTGTAGCCCAAGATGGATATAAGAAGTATGTTGATTTGACACGAAAGGACAAAGAGTAGGAAGTAGGGGACCTAGTGTAGTTATAGGTATTCCCTTGGAAAGGATGGATGAGGTTCGGAAAGAAAGGAAAGCTAAGCCCTCGAATTGTTGGACCCTTTGAGGTATTAAGACGTATTGGGAAGTTAGCATAGGAGCTAGCCCTACCCCCGAACCTGTAGCAAGTTCATAACGTGTTCCATGTATCAATGTTAAGGAAGTGTAATTCGGATGCCAGACAAATAGGGGCGTATGAGCGCATAGACATGCAACCAGACGTAACCTGTATGGAGCAACCAGGTAGGGTTATAGATCGAAAAGGGACAAGTGCTTAGGAGAAGGGTTATCAAACTAGTCAGAGTTGGTGGTAGAACCACAATGTGGGAAAATTGACTTGAGAGTTAGAAAGTGCAATGCTAAGAAAGTATCCCTATGCATTTTCTATCTGATTCCGGGACGGAATCCTTTTAAGGAGGGGAGACTATAATAACCCCAAATTTTGGAATTTTTGAAACATGGATGAATAGTAAATTTTGCTGATGATGCTGATTAAGCAAAATTATCAGGCCACGCTATATAGGAGTACTGTTATGGAAATTCTAAGATCGTATTAGTATTTCATAAAGTAAATGAGTGTATGTAAAGGTCGTTAGAATTCGAATCCGGACGCTTTGATTTTTCCCCGAAAATCCACCAGATACCGAAAGAATTGAGTATAAGGTAACATGATTAAAAGGATTTAAATTCAAGGATTATAAGAGAGGATCATAAAAGGAATATAAAATATTGATAAAGGTTTAGGGGAACCCAAGTAATAAGATCCTGGATATGATCCTTCGAACGATAAACGCGAACGAAAGTTAAGCGAACCGTATAACAGATAAGCGGTCATTAGCCAAGTAATTAAGGGTTAATCAAAGAGGTTAGTGGATGATGATGTTATCACACCAACAAGAAGAAGACAAGTGTAACAAGATGACCTAAGATTGATGACATAAGCATGACAAGTGGGAAGGATTGGTTGGTTGATTGTGAGCCACATATTTTTCACCATAGTAAATTCCATGTAACCAAGCTAAACACCACACAAATCATCAAAACACAAATCAAGAAGCTATTTCTTCTTCTTCTCCTTCATTGCCTCGGCTTTTCTTCTTTAAACAAGAAGGAAAATTTCAAAACTCAAGCTTCACTCCATCATAAATCAAGAGGTTAGTCTCTATAGCTCCTATATTTTATAACTAAGAAGAGCAAGTAGTTTGAGTGCTTGAATCCAAGGTTTTCCAGCTCAAATGAATCATTTTAGTTTAGGGTGAATAGTAACTTTGAAGAACAAACTTTTGATTCTTGATTTTATTTGTAAGGTCAAGGTAGCTTAAGCATAGATCAAGGCTTCCATGGGCATTTCAAGGATCTTTCATTGATTAAAAGCTTCAAGAAGGTATAAAAACTTCAAACCCTAAGATTTACTTGAATGTTTAAGAGTGGTTGTGATTAATATAGTTCATGAGAAGCATGATGCTTGTGTGTTTAAAGTTTGGATTGGGTTTGTAGTGATTTGGATGATTGAATCTTGTTTATAGTTAATGAACCTTAGTATGGTTAGTAGCTTTTGTTTGTGATTGAATGAGTTGGATAAAACATGAAGTAATGGACTGATGTAGTGAGGTTTGGATGGATTTTGGTTGTAATGTTGGTTGTAAGTTGTTTTGTGATTAATTTGGAGTAGTATAAACTTTGGTAATCGCGTAAATATAGTGGTCGTAATGCCCGATTTACCTTAGACTATTTTTGTTCTTAACTTCAGGACCCGTGAACTCACTGTAAGATTCTGACCATTGCCATGTTTAGATAGTTCATGTTACGAGCTTCGTTTTGATATGAGGTTCTCTAAAATCCGATGTACGGTTTAGGAGAAATGACCGTTTTAAGTAACGGCGTTTCGCGAATGAACCATTACCCCTCCCCTTACTTTGAAACCTTGGTTAAGGCCCTTAAATGACTAATTGGAGTATGAAACAATTATGTAAAGTGTATTAGGCAGTTGGTAGAGTACTCGCAAAAGAATCGCCTTAAAATTCTTAATGCTTAATTTATTAAAAATGGTGGAGCCGAGGGTACTCGAACGACTTATGTGATTCGTTAAGCGTAGGAGTGACCATAAGCGAACGTTAGGGTTCAATTGGTTAAAGTCTAGTTTCTTAAGCGACCGGGGTTTAATTTCAACTTATGTTGTTGTTCATAGGTTATCGGACCCACTCTAAGCTTAAGTCTATCCGGGAACACTCAGGCAAGTTTTCTACCCGTTATACTGTTGTTGTGATGTAAATATATGTATATGCATTATCTTGTGATAAGTGCATGATTGTTATTAGCAAATTTTGCGATATATTGGAGCATGCTGATATGGTATATATGCATGTCTGTTTCGTAATCTTGATATCTAATTGTTGATTCAAATGCTTATAAGTTGCATAATACCTATGCTAGAGATAAGCAGTAGTTGCGTATACCCTTAGTATAGGGGACCCAAAGGTGAACATTTTCTAAACCGAAAGTCGATATTCCCGAGTATAATATATATATATATATATAGTTTTCAAAACTATTAATCGAAAAAGTTTTATTCGATAGCTTTATTTTATTTAATAAATATTATTTTGAATATTCATTCAAGGACTTATGACTCCGCTTATTTTATTTAATGAATATTATTTTGAATATTCATTCGAGGACTTATGACTCCGCTTCTTTTATTAAATAATATTCTTTATTTTATTAAAGAATAATATTTCGATAATCAAACTTATTTTCGATTATTCAAATAAAGATCGTACTTTCGTATAAGTTTATATTTGGTTATTTATTATTCATTTCAAGTATGAGTTGTAAAACTTCTACTTCGATTATTTTTATAAAGATTATCCTTTATGGGAATATTATTTAAATAATAATATTCAGATAATTTCTAACATATCTAGACTGATTTATTTTATTCAATCAGCATTACTCCAAACATTCTTAAAAATGTTTTCAAGTCTTCAAAATGATTTTTAAAAGTTAGAGCGGATCCCAAAACTCATTTTTAGATTTAAGATCTTCCTTTCAAAGGGGATTTAAATACTCGCTCAAAACCTAAGGGATTCGGCTTTGTGGTGTATTTTATATTCGCAACGAGGTTGCTGTTTTGAAAGAACATTTTGATTACTTGCCCAACGTTCGGGAAGTAAGTCCATCTATTTGAGTCAGCATAGGCAACATGGGCTCAGTGGGCATCCATGAAAGTGTAAGTGGCTCAGTGGGAGTCCATCAATGCGTAAGTGGCTGAGTGGCAGTCCAACATAGGTCCTAATACGGCCAGGGTGATGACCAGTGGGGAATTCGTCGATCTACTAGTAGAAAAGGTTACTTATTGGTATCTTTGCCTGATCAGCAAGATATCAGGTTTATGCCAAGGTTTTCTTCTTTCCAAATTTATTGGATATTATAACTCTGTTTATACTTTTCGTAACAGAGGTTTCCAAGGAAAGTATGAGATATATATAGGTGTATATATATCAAGACTTAATGAAGTATCTCGTAACTTCATTTCTTCTGAATGATATTTCAAAGATTGAATCTATTTAAATCTTATCTTGTAGTCTCATCTATGTGATGAACTTTTGAAACTGATTATACCTTGAACGGTGGTAGTTCAAGTAGTATTCGGAAAATATATAAGTATATTGGAGTATCTCGTAACTTCACCTTTTCAACTTAAATCTGGTTAATGATTATCTTATGCATGACAAAGATTTTCAGAAAAACGTTGAGACAAGGTTAGATATATGAGATCACCTTGCAACGATATTTTTTATACAGTTATAAACTGGAACTCTGTGTATATTATACATGGCAGAGGATTTCAAGATTTTGAAAAGTATATATACATATATACTAAATATTTTGCGACTTGGTCGCATTAAGAGATCAAACTTGGTTCATTTCTTTTTGACCAAGACTTTCATGAGTACTATGATAATGCTCATATATTGTTAATTATTATACATATTATTTCTGTGGGCTTGTTGCTTACCCTTACTTTCTTCTTTCATCACACAACAACAGATATACAAGATGAACAGGATCAAGCTCCTAATTCGTGAGCGGTTAGGAAATGTTCGGCAGTTTCCTGTAGGCGTTGATGCCGTTGTAGCTGAGGTAGGAACTACCAATAGGCTAGGCTTTCAACTTTTGTTGTGCCAGACTTATGTATATTTATGAATTGTAATAATGGCAAGAAATATGTAAATTTATTCAGAAACCTTTTGAGGTGTAATGGCTTATAATTGTGGAATAAAACGACTTGTGTTATTTTTGGTATTCATCTCTGAGACTATAACTTGTGGTGTGTGTGTGAATATTATGGGGTCACAGTACGCAGTAGTTGGTTGTTTATTAAGATTAAGTGTTATTAAGGGAAATGGAACTCGTGACAACCCGGATCCCCGACCCCGGATTTGGGGGTGTTACAATGAACATCTCTAGACGTTTTCCATGCCTTAATCACCTCCTGTTCTCGTTCAAGCTGCTTCTTCAAAATCTCTTCTTTCTTCAAGGACTCAGTTGATTCATCCTTAGCAATCTTACACTCAATTCTCAGTTTTTCAAATTCAATAAACTAAGACTCTAGCACATTATTTCTCTCACTTAAAAACAAATTGTTTTCTTTGATTTTAGCATTTTCCTTAGTGAGGGACTTAAGAGTAACACACAAATGATATAATTATGTAGACATGTCATTTATTGCATCATTACACTCAGCTTTAGATAAATGTGCAAGGTTAGTGGTGATTACCTGATTACCTGATTACTTGAAGAACTTGTCTCTGTTTCATCAGACTTGGCCATTAGGGCTAGATTGACATGGCTGACATCCTCATCCTCATCCAGACCATCTGCTGCCCAATCATTTTCTTGTGTAATAAAAGCCCTTTCCTTTTGTTTGAGCAACTCAAAATATTTTTGTTTATAATCCACATGCTCAAACTTCTTCTTGCTGGAATCTGACTTTCTACACTCATTGGCAAAGTGCCCTGCCAAGTCACATTTGAAACATTTGAATCTTGATTTATCCACCATGTTTCTATTTGGCTTAGCTGCTCCAAAGTTCTTCTTGAACTTGAGGTTGGAAAATCTTCTGGAAACAAATGCTAGATGTTCATCAAAGTCATCCATATCATCTTGGCTCAAAGAATATTCATTTTCTACTACCAGCCCCTTGCCCTTGTTTTCACAGACCTTTGAAGTGGACTCAACAACTTCTATCTTCATCTCCTTCTCTTTCTCTAACCCAGCAACCAGTGCAATGGACCCTTCTTTCTTTCTCGATTTCTCCATTGTTTCATCTTGCTCTATTTCAAGCTCATAAGTATTTAGAATGCCATACAGTCTCTCTAGTGTAAACTCCTTGTATTCTTGTGAATTTCTCGAGGAGACTGTCATTGGTTTCCACTCTTTTGGTAGGGATCTCAGAAATTTGAGGTTAGAATCTTTGGTTTGGTAGACTCTTCCACGCATCTTTAGAGCATTTAATAGCTTTTGAAATCTACTAAAGATATCAGTGAGAGTTTCACCTTCTTCAAAGTGGAAATGCTCATATTGCTGAATTAGCAACTGCATCTTGTTTTCTCTAACTTGTTCAGTGCCATCACAGATAATCTGAATTGTATCCAAAACTTTCTTGGCAGTTTTGCAATTGATGATGTTGTCAAACATGTCACCATCAACTCCATTGAACAGAATATTCATGGCCTCCTTTTCTTTCCTGACTTTTTCAATATCAGGATCTGACCATTCATGCCTTGGCTTGGGAACTAATGGCTCATTTCCAGTTGCAGCTCTCATTGGTACATGAGGGCCTCTTTCTATGCAATCCACATAGGCCTCATCTTGAGAAAGTAAATGAAGATGCATCTTTACCTTCCAGTGATGGTAATTATCCTTGTCCAGAAAAGGAATCTTGAGTCCAACATCCTTCTTGTTCATATTGATGTTTGTTGTGATCTTTAAACTCTTTGTTCTTCAAGAGCTTACTCTGATACCAATTGTTAGTCCCTAACAATGCAACAATAATTACATAAGGGGGGTTGAATGGAATTCTTGAAACTTTTACTGAATTAAAAATGTTCTAACTTAAAATATATATATGTCAGTGTTTTGATTTGCAAAGTGCGGAATGACAAGTTAAATATGAATCAAAATACAAAGTGATAAAAACACAAGTCTTTAAAACTTTCTGGTGGATTTGAATGTATCCACCAGATATATATATATATATATATATATATATATATATATCAAGAGAACTCTGTGAAGCTTGAATAGCTCACAGCTACTTACAAATAAGAACAAGTAAACTTTACAGAGAAATGCTAAAGGATTCAGCTTACAATTATTTCTCTGAGAAAACTACTTGCTTAGTCTTCTTATTATTCTATTTGCTACTTTTGTTTATATTTCACCAAGATTACACAGTAATAAGACAAGATAATAAAACAAAACCTATCAAGTCTAATACTATGCTGCTTCACTACTCTATTCCAGCATCTTTGAATATCTTCATAATAGTATGGAAATGGAAATGCTTCTTTGTTCTCAAAAACCCAGTTGAATAGGCTTCCACATTCCTTTTGCATACATTGACGCATGTGAATGTGTTGTCACTGTCAACAGATGTTTGAATTGATCATCCGTCGGGTACATGATCATTCGCGGGGTTGCCTTGTTGATCATCCGTCGGGTAGCTTTGTTGATCATCTGTCGGGTAGCTATTTGGCACTTGACTTCATTTCATTTATGCAGAATTACATGACAATATCTATGTACAATTAATCAACCTATTCTGCATATCTATTTAAAGTCAACATAATTTATATGCTACTACAGAATCTATACAAAGGTGTTTGCAGAAATGTGCTACATGACTTACTGTTACATAAGCTACTCACTCGATGGATGTCAAATCATCATCCGTCGGGACTATATATGCTTATTCGTCGAGTGCTACATAATACACTAAGTTGAATCTACTAAGGTGTTTTGTTAATGAAATTATCAAGTTCACAACATATTCCCAACATGTTTTTAATTTAATTTTTTCATTAATCGACAAACTTTTTTTAAAATTTGACTTCACTATATTTTTCTCCATCTCCCAACGATTAATTTGCATACCATATTTGCTATATTCCGACGATAATCACTATTTATATTTAACAGAATCACTAAACCGGAATTATTATAATTTCAGAACTTTCTTAATTTTAGTGATTGTCGTAAGTATAGTTAGCGATTCAAGATTTAGAAATTACTATCTAAAATTTAAATTGGAACTTAATTTAATAGTTGTTAAGTTTTTAGGGTTCACCAATTCCTTAATAGGTTTTAAAAATATTTAGCTCTTTCTAATAATAAGAAATTAGTTGATAAACATTCCATCTATTTAGGGTTTAGGGTGTAGGGTGTAGAGCCTAAACCCTAGAAACCAGACCGTGTAAATAGTGATATCTATGTACAATATAGTGATTACTATGTGTAATTTGGTGATTATTATGTACAGTTTAGTGATTATCGTCATACAATCTAGTGATTGAAGAGTATATCAGTATGAATACTGTTGGATATATTTGAGATGTCATGTCTAATATGTTTCATGTTTAGTTTTCAGATCTTAACTAACATGAAATATCAGTACTTACCGGAATCAGGACTTACTGGAAGTCAGGACTTAAGGATATCTGGACTTAGATTATCAGAAGATAATATCAGAAGATGGATATCAGAACTTAAGTACTGGAGGACTAACAGTTAAGGAAGGAAGCTCATTCACAGGAAAGAAGATCGAGACTAATACAAGAAGAAGATATGCATGGAAAGAGTTTGAGGACTATTAGAATTATAAGATATCTGGTTGATAGATTTTAGGAAACAGAATTATATTCCATATCAACTAGAAGTTAACTTGTAACTGTGTGTCTATATAAACACAGACATAGGTTTACTCTATAAGAGTTACGATCATCGAGAAGATCATATATTGTAACCTAGCAGCTCTCGTGATATTTGTTCATCACTGAGAGAGAACAGTTCCATTGTAATAGAGTTTATTATATCAAATACATATGTTTTCTGTTACTTGTGCTTTAAATCGATTTGATTGTATTCTACACTGTATTCGACCCCCTTCTACAGTGTTGTGTGACCTAATAAGTGGTATCAGAGCCTATCTGTTAACACACATACAGTAAAGATCCAAAACAATCATGTCTGAAGAAGTAGAAAATCCAACCAAGCTCGCTAAAACTGAAGAAACTCCAAAGACTCAAACCCATAGTCGATATGAGACTATCAGGGTTCCCATGCTGAGATCGTCTGAGTATCCCATATGGAAAGTGAAGATGGCTATATTTCTGGAAGCTACAGATCCAGAATACCTTGACAGAATTAATGAAGGACCGCATAAGCCAACCAAGCTCTCTGTTGTAGTTGCAGATCAGCCAGCAAAGACCATACCAAAGGAGAAAAGTGAATACACGGCTGAAGATATCTCATCTATTGCCAAGGATGCAAAGGTAAGGCATTTGATGCATAGTGCCATTGATAATGTCATGTCAAATAGGGTAATTCAATGCAAGACTGCAAAGGAGATATGGGATGCTTTGGAGACAAGGTGTCAGGAAACTGATGCAATCAAGAAAAATAGGAGGACTATACTCACTCAAGAGTACGAGCACTTTGACTCAAAAAGTGATGAGTCATTAACTGACTTATATGACAGGTTTGTCAAACTCTTGAATGATCTGTCACTGGTGGACAAGGAATATGACATTGAAGATTCAAATCTAAAATTCCTTTTAGCTCTTCCTAAAAGTTGGGATTTGAAAGCTACTATTATAAGAGATAATTATGCTCTTGATGAAACTACTCTTGATGAAATTTTTTGAATGCTCAAGACTTATGAACTTGAGATGGATCAAAGAAGCAAGAGACATGGGAGAAAGTCAAGAACAGTTGCTCTTAATGCTGAGGAGGAATCTCCCAAAGTGGCTGTCTCAAAGAAAGGAAAAGGAAAGGCTCTCATCATAAAGTCTGATTTAGAATCATCAAGTTGTGATGATGATTCAGAAACTGAAAGTCTACCAGAAGTAGATGCTGATGAAGAGATGATGAAGTTGTGTGCTCTTATGGTGAAGGGTATCACAAAGATAGCCTACAGGAAAATCAGAAGAGGAAAGAAGTTTTAAAGGAAAGGAAGAAGTTCTGATAGGAAGGGTTTCAGAAAATCTGAAGGCAAAGGAGGAAAGTCTGACAGAGGAGATTACTCAAATGTTAAATGCTACAACTGTGGTGAGAAAGGCCACATATCTCCTGACTGCAAGAAAGGAAAGAGTGACAAAGGCAAGGCACTTGTCACAAAGAAGAAAAGCTGGACAGACACCTCAGATTCTGAAGATGAGGAGAACTATGCCTTGATGGCAAATGCTGATAGCAGTTCTGATGCTGCTGAGTTAAAGGTACCTCAAATAACTTATGCCTTTCATACTGATGATATTACTGAGTTGAGATTATATCTTAAAACCATATTTATTAGCTATAGAGATCAAACTTTAACATGTGAAAGATTAACTTCTGAAAATCTTGCTTTTAAAAAGAGGAATGATTATTTAGAAAAAGAGTTAGTTATGTTCCATCAAACTCAGAAGGATAGAGATGATGCTTTCTATGTGAGAGATGAAGTTCAAAAAATGAATAAATCTCTAAAAACTGAGTTAGAAAAGGAGAGAGAGATTATCAGGACTTGGACTAACTCTGGCAGAGCAACTCAGGATATACTAAGTAGTGGAAACTGGAAAGAGGTCTTAGGTTATGGAGATGAGAAAAGTGAAAAAGGAACTGAACAACTTAAGCCAATTATTGTTAAACAAACTACTAAGCCAAAGGTAAATCCTGTTAAATTTATAGCTAAAACTGTAAAGTCTGATTCTGAAAAGATGAAAGATATTGAGACAGAAGTGATAGCAGAGTCAACTTTTGACAAATTAGAACAGGATAAACTAACTGAATTTAACATAGGCTTAATGACAAAGAAGCAGCTTAAACATAAGCTGAAAGAGATTACTAGTGTAAACAAGGTAAAGGCAGCTAGGAAAAATAGGAATGGAAAGAAAGGAGTAAATAAAAGTAACAATTATATGCCTGTTCTTAATGCTCCTAGAAAGAAATGCTATAACTGTGGAAATTCTAACCATCTGGCTTCTTTTTGCAGGAAGAATAAGAATATAAACTCCTTACCTTCTAAGTCAGGAGTTAAGAGTCAGTCTGTTAGGTTTAAGCCAAAAAATCCTTGTTTTCATTATGGTAGTGTGTGGCATTCCATTTATACTTGTAAGGAATATCATATTTTATACTATGATTATTATCAGATAAAACCTTCTTTGAAGAAAGTTACTTTAATTCCTTCTAGTGTAAAGTATGATGCAAAGTTTGATACTGTTAATACTGATAAAAATAATGTTAGCATAAACTCTGATGTTAAATCGGCTGCAAATGTTAACAAACTTAAAAAGGCCAAAGGATCCAAGCAAGTATGGGTCCTTAAAACTAACCTTTAGTGGTCTTTGTGATTGCCGGGCAACAGGAAGAACATCCTAGTTCGGGACTGGATGTTCAGGACATATGACTGGAAATAAAGCCCTACTATCAGAATTTGTGGAGAAAGCTGGCCCAGGAGTTTCTTATGGAGATGGCAATATTGAGAAAACTCTGGGATATGGCAAGATCAATCTTGGGAATGTCATCATTGAATCAGTAGCTCTTGTCTCAGGACTTAAACACAGTCTGTTGAGTATAAGTCAAATCTGTGACAGAGGTTATCATGTGGATTTTTTTGAAGAACACTGTGAAGTATTAAGTAATTCAACAGGCAAAGTGGTTCTGAAAGGATACAGGCATGGTAACATTTATGAAGCCAGACTTTCAACAAGTAATGATGGTTCTGAAATCTATCTGTTGAGTAGAGCATCAATTGAAGAAAGCTGGAATTGGTACAAGAAACTCTCTCATTTAAATTTCAACAATATAAATGAGCTTGTAAAGAAAGATCTTGTGAGAGGACTGCCAAAAACAGTATTTGCTCCTGATGGCCTTTGTGACTCATGTCAGAAGGCAAAACAAAGAAAATCTTCTTTCAAGAGCAAAACTGAGTCATCAATTCTTGAGCCTTATCACCCACTGTATGTTGATCTATTTGGTCCAGTCACTGTTATGTCTATTGCAAAGAAGAAATATGCCATGGTTATAGTGGATGAGTTCACAAGATACACATGGGTGTACTTCTTGCACAAGAAGACTGAAACTGCATCTACCCTAACTGATCATGTCAGACAGCTGGATAAATTGATCAAAGACTCTGTTAAAATCATAAGGAGTGATAATGGCACTGAGTTCAAGAATTCAATCATGGAAGAGTTCTGCAAAGATCATGGAATCAAACAGGAATTTTCTGCACCTGGAACTCCACAGCAAAATGGAGTTGTAGAAAGAAAGAACAGGACTCTCATTGAAGCTGCACGAATAATGCTTGATGAAGCAAAGCTACCAACCTATTTTTGGGCTGAAGCTGTGTAGACTGCTTGTTTTACACAAAATGCTACACTTATAGACAAGAATGGAAAAACACCATATGAGATGGTGAAGAAGAAGAAGCCAAATTTGAAATACTTTCATGTATTTGGTTGCAAGTGTTTTGTTCTTAAGACTCATCATGAGCAGCTGTCAAAGTTTGATCTAAAAGTTGATGAAGAAATTTTTGTTGGATATCCATTTTCCACAAAAGCCTTCAGAGTCTACAATTTAAGAACAAGAGTTATAATGGAATCTATCAATGTCTCTTTTGATGATAAGAAGATTACTGGACTTGAAGATTTCGATGATCATGATCAGTTGAGATTTGAGAATGAAGATTTAAATTCTGATTCTGAAAATTCTGATTCTGTAAGTCCTGATGTATTAAGTTCTGATATCATTGAAACTGTGGCAACAACTCCAAAGGAAAATGCACCTGTCCAGGGGGAGCAAGCTGAAGAACCTACCACATCTCAAGACTCTCAAAAAGCATCAGAACCTGTCACTGGCTCTTCAAGTTCTGATTCATCTAGTTCTGATAAGCCAAATTCTGATAATTCTGGAAGCTCTGATTCTTCAACTCCTGAAAAATCAAATTCAAATTCTGAAGTCTCAGAGAGCATAACTACAGGGGGAGCATCAGAAAATGCTGATGGAGACATCATGGATCATAGGGGAGGATCCAGTTCTAGAGATCAACTTCCATCTGCAAGGAAGTGGACTAAAGTACATACACCTGATATAATCATTGGAGATCCTGAAGCAGGTGTCAGAACTAGAACTGAAACTTCAAATGAATGTTTCTATCATTCTTTTTTATCTCAGACTGAACCAAAGAAAGTGGAAGAAGCTCTTCAAGAGGCTGATTGGGTGCAAGCAATGTAGGAAGAGTTAAATGAATTTGAAAGAAATAAAGTCTGAACCCTAGTGCCAAGACCAAAGAACAGATCAGTTGTTGGTACAAAATGGGTGTTCAGAAACAAAACTGACAGTGATGGCATAATTACAAGGAATAAAGCAAGACTGGTTGCTAAAGGTTACTCTCAGCAGGAGGATATTGATTATGATGAAACATTTGCACCAGTTTCTAGATTATAAGCCATAAGGATCTTTTTGGCTTATGCTGCTCACAAGAAGTTTAAAGTCTTTCAAATGGATCTGAAAAGTGCTTTTCTCAATGGATAATTGGAAGAAGAGGTATATGTTGAACAACCTCCAGGCTTTGTAGATCCTAAATTTCCCAATCATGTCTATAGGCTTGACAAATCACTTAATGGCCTTAAGCAAGCTCCAAGAGCATGGTATGAGACTTTAGCTCAATTCCTTCTGGAAAGTGGATTTCACAGAGGCACAATTGACAAGACTTTATTCTACCTCAACCATGGAAAGGACTTACTTTTGGTACAGATATATGTTAATGATATCATATTTGGTTCTACTAATTCCAAACTGTGTGAGAAGTTTGCAAAGCTAATGCAGTCAAGATATCAAATGAGTATGATGGGAGAACTTAGCTATTTTCTGGGCCTTCAAGTCAAGCAAACTGAAGAAGGCACTTTTATCTGTCAATCTAAGTATACCAAAAATTTACTGAAGAAATTTGGAATGCAAGATTGTTTAACTCATCCACTCCCATGGCCACTGCAACCAAGTTAGATAAGGATACTGGTAAATCAGTAGATATTACTAACTACAGAGGTATAATTGGTTTTTAACTCTATCTAACTGCAAGTAGACCTGATATCATGTATGCTACCTGTCCTCGTGCAAGATTTCAGGCTGATTCAAGAGAACCTCACTTATTAGCTGTGAAAATAATTTTCAAGTACCTTAAGGGTACAGCTGATCTAGGATTGTGGTATCCTAGGGAATCAGATTTTAAGCTAATTGGTTACTCAGATGCAGATTAAAAATGATCTGTTGTCTTTCCAAAGAGAAGTTCATCTTCGTATTCTTAAACAGCAGGAGCAAATCATTCGTCTTGCTGTTCTCTTTGTTGAAAATAGGAAGAAGAATTAATTGTCATCCATTCGTTTCTCTTCACCGTCAGCTTTGTCAATCTTCTTAGACTAGGACTAAGGCTGTTGATGTTAAAAATATTATAATAGAACTATCTTGTAATTTTTGCATGTAATTAATAAATTTCATGAAATGTACTCATCTGATATATTAATGAAATTTCCTTTAATTGTAAGATTTGTTCTTTGTTTCTCGAATTATATGACTGTGCATGTTTTAATTGCAATTTGTTAATCTTTACTTCATCATTTTTAACTTTATCCTGTGATGAATGTTTTGATTTAATAATGGTCAATAATAAATTTTGATGATTTGAGGAAACAATTGAAGCACGAGTTCATGCATCTGAACCTGTGACAGTTGAAGCTGAGAATGTTACTTCTCAGAAAGAAACTGCAGCTCAAAGTTCTGATAATTTGAAAAGGAAAACTGTAAATTCTGATGTTGTTGAAACAACTCCTTCATTGGCAAGGAGATTGAAGAAAATGAAGGCAAGGAGGTATTTGGCTAAGGCTATATCAGAAGATACTGAAGAAGCTGAGGAAGGGGATCAGGAATCTCTGATCTTACAAGAACCAATTATCATTGAAGCCCTTCCAGCTCAAGCCAAAGACACTGCTAATGACACAGTTCTTATCCCTCTTGTCTCTCCTATTAAAGCTACAGATGATGCTAAAGAACAAACTGATATTTCTGAAATAGATATTCATAATTTGAATATACCTGAAGTTCTTTATCTGGAAGCTCCATCTACATCAAAGACACCAGCTCTGGAGATAAATTCTGCTGATCAGAATTTAGATGATGTTATTCCTGAATCTCCAGTTGCTTCACACACTGTTGAGCTCTCAGAACAGAATGAGTCTTCCTCAAGTTCTGATGACAGTGTTTCTGCTGAGTCTCCGGTACCTATTCTGGGCAAGGAAGAATTGGTGAAGAAATTTGTTGAAAAGGAAACACCTATTCCTTGGGAGGATACTCACAGAGGTGTTGAGTGGACCAAGAAGTGGAATGTATCAGATTTTATTCCATGTTCTAAAATTCTGACAGAGCATATTATAAAAGCTGATGAGTTGCTCACGAATGCTGATTTCAAGACACAACTCAAGATCACAGCTCTGTCTATAAAACATCTTCAAGGTCTACATACTACTACTCATGAAAAGGTTGATACACTCAGAGAACAAGCTGATAAGCTCGATCAAGTGCTCAAGCTTGACAAAAACAGGTATATTAGACTTATTTCTGAAAAAGTTACAGCCATTGAGAAAACTCAAGAGAAGCAACATGCCCAAATTGCTGAGGTACTGGTTAATCAAGCTTCTCAGAAAGCTCAATTGGATGAAATCCAATCTTCAGTTGAACTTCTTCTTTCTCTCTTAATTCCTGATGATGCCAAAAAGGGGGAGAAGGTAGTTAAGTCCAAATGCTCACCTACTCAAGAACTGAAGAAAAATGATGATAAATGTGATGACCAGGGAAAATCTGAACAGAGCAGAGGTCAAAGAAAAGTTCAAGGAAAATCTTCTATTCAGAACATGTCAAGTTCTGATGCTGTGAATGTTCAAAGACTGAAGTCAAGTGGTGATAAGCAAAGTCTGATGTCAAGTTCTGATATTCTGATTCAGTTAGGATCTGAAGACTCTTAGAAGTTCTTACAAATTCTGAAGTTAAAAGGGAAGCAGACTATTGTTTATTACAAAGATCCTAAAATCCAGACACTTGATGAGGAGATAGCAAGAAGATTATTTCTGAAACACAATCCAGGAATGGATTTAGAAACTTTCAAGGAGGAAGAAGCTAGATTTGCTGCTGAGAAGACAAATCCTAAGTCTAAAGCTTCTGATGTAAAGAAACCTCCAAGGCCTAAGGAAAAAGGCATTGTGATCAAGGAAAAGTCAAATTCTGAAACTTCAAAGTTCAAGACTAGATCACAGACTGAGAGTAATCCCAAAGACAAAGAGAAAGGAAAAATTGATGAACCAACCAAGTCACTGGACTTGAAAACTTCTCAAGATCTGATGAAACCAGTGTATAAAATGGTTCAAGTATCTGATGAAAATCTTGTTGAAGATGAAACTGTTCAAATTATGAAAAGAAGAAAGATAAGTGAAGATTCTAAAACAACCTCTGACACTACTCAAGTTGTTATTCAGAATAAAGGACAGGAAGGTACTGAAGAAACAACAAATTCTGATCAAGCTATCAAGACATCAACTGCTGACAATGCTCAAGTTGATTTGAATAAATTGACAATTGTTGATAAGAAGAAGATGTTATGGAAGAAGGCTACTCCAGTTGAACCAAAATCCAATCTCATGATTAATCAACTTGCTACATTGGGTTGAAAGCCAAGCAACCTAGAGATAGAGCTAGATTAGGTTCTGACGAAGAGAAGATTCAAACAGGACTAGAGGTTACTCTAGGAGATCCTTTCATATTGACAGACAAACCATATGAACAAATCAAACAAAGGCACCTTGATAAGGTGTTGTCTGCTCAAGTTGTGATAAATGCTCATGATAAGGAGAATCTGAAAGAGAAATTAATCTTATTTCTTAATGATGGAAGGACTTATAGATTAGCTGATTCTGATGTTTTAAAGAAGTCTATCAAAGAACTTCAACATATTCATTATCTTCTGGAAGTAAAATCTGATGTTACAAGAAGATGGTCAGAATATATTTTGAAGGCTATAAGAGATCTATTCAGAATCTCTGGTACAAAGACTTCTCATTACAGTCCAATGATTACTGAAGGTGATGGAAGAGAAATTCCTATGCTGAAGAATTCTGCTAAGGTGGAAGTTATTCTGAAAGGAAGATGCTTATGTTATAATGAAAACTCTTCACATCCTAAGGTTATCAGACTTGGTGATGGACTTGAAAGAACATCCATTCAAGCTCTCAGAACAGCCATTTATCAAATTGGTGATAGTAATGAAGAAGAACTGATGCAGGTCAAAGCACAGTTAGCTGAAGTTCTGAAGAAAGCTGAAGATAATCTGATAAATGATTTTGTTAAGAATCATTATGGATTCAGGTTGATTCAGTGATGTTGGTAAAGCTGGATATTTTGTAAGTTGTAATTTATAGTCTTATTAAACTCTTATTGTATTTGAACTTAAGTGTTTTTGACATCATCAAATCTATTAACTTGTATATTCTTGCATAATTACAAGTTGGGGGAGATTGTTGGATATATTTGAGATGTCATGTCTAATATGTTTCATGTTTAGTTTTCAGATCTTAACTAACAGGAAATATCAGTACTTACTGGAATCAGGACTTACTGGAAGTCAGGACTTAAGGATGTCAGGACTTAGATTATCAGAAGATAATATCAGAAGATGGATATCAGAACTTAAGTACTGGAGGACTAACAGTTAAGGAAGGAAGCTGATTCACAGGAAAGAAGATCGAGAGTAATACAAGAAGAAGATATGCATGGAAAGAGTTCGAGGACTAGAAGAATTATAAGATATTTGGTTGATATATTTTAGGAGACAAAATTATATTCCATATCAACTAAAAGTTATCTTGTAACTGTGTGTCTATATAAACACATACATAGGTTTACTCTATAAGAGTTACGATCATCGAGAAGATCTTATATTGTAACCTAGCAGCTCTCATGATATTTTTTCATCACTGAGAGAGAATAGTTCCATTGTAACAGAGTTTATTATATCGAATACATCTGTTTTCTGTTACTTGTGCTTTAAATCGATTTGATTGTATTCTACACTGTATTCAACCCCCTTCTACATTGTTGTGTGACCTAACAAATACCATACTCATAACAACGCTTTGTCTCCCCATTTTTAATTTCTTTTTCTACTCTCGGACCTTCTCCTGTGTTTTCTTTTCTTTATTTATTTAGGCTTAATAAAACCATAGCGACATAAATGGACCAGGCCTAACAAAATTCAATATGTCTCTTTGTTTCTTTTATGTAATTAGTTAAATTAGCTAAGTTTTAGTGATTCTCGTAAGTATAATTAGTGACTTATCGCCGGAATATAGCACTTATAATATTCATACGGATCGTTGAAGGATGTACAAAAATACAGTGAAGTCAAATTTTTTTTAAAAAAACTCGTTGAATAAGAGAAAAAATTAATTTGAAAATGGAGGGAATTAGTGGTGCGTGTGTAACAGGTGCATGTAAGTCATGTGTGGGTTGCAAAGTGCATGTAAGTTTTATTGGGCTGGGCTTGTTTCTAGTTTTTATTTTAAGACTGTTTTTATTTGAACAACCCCATATATATATAAGGGGCTGTTCAAATAGAAACCGCCTTAAAATAAAAACTAGAAACTAAGGCCCAGCCCACCTCCCTTTAGTACTATCCACCCACCTTACTTTTAATTTCATGTACCTGACCCCCCGACTCTTCCCCCAAAATCCCTCACTTCAAATTAACTCATTATTACACCCTGCCACCATCGTCACCTCTACCACCACCATCACCCCCTCGTTACTACCATCATCCATGTTCGTTACTTTTCATTTACCACATATATTCCCCCATTCATATTTTTTGAACTTTTTTTATGAGCTTTTTATTTTTCCCACCTCTCTACATATGGTAATTATTGTATTAATAGTTAAAATTAGTGATTTCTGTTCGATATTATGGTTGTTACAGTCATGGTGATGACGGTGAGATAGGTGGTGGTGTTATAATGATTGTGTTTAACGATCAGTATAAATATCATATGTGCTATATTCCGGCGATAAATTACTAATTATACTTACAAGAATCACTAAAATTTAGCTAATTTAACTAATAATATAAAAGAAACAGAGAGATATATTGAATTTTGTTAGGCCTAGTCCACATTATTAAACCCAAATAAATAAATAAATAATACAGGAAAAGGTCCGAGAGTAGAAAAAGAAATTAAAAAGGGGGAGACAAAACGTTGCTGTGAGTATGGTATTCATATTGATATACTCTTCAATCACTAAATCGTATGACGACAATCACTAAACTGTACATAATAATCATCAAATTACACATAGTAATCACTATATTGTACATAGAAATCAATGTTTACATGGTATGGTTTTCAGGGTTTAGGGAATTAGGGTTTAGGCTCTAGGGTTTAGGGCCTAAACCCTACACCCTAAACCCTAAATAGATAAAATATTTATCAACTAATTTCTTATTATTAGAAAGAGCTAAATATTTTTAAAACCTATTTAAGGAATTGGTGAACCCTAAAAAATTAATAACTATTAAATTAAGTTCTAATTTAAATTTTAGATAGCAACTTCTAGATCGTGAATTTTAAAATTTTGTAAACAGACAAAATACACTATTCAAAAGAATGTTGAAGAGAAAATGGAATTTGAAGAAACCAAAATATAAGAAAGTCAAGATCAATTTCAAGAGAAAGAACCAAACAAGAAACCAAAAATGAACAAGTGGAAGAAGAGGACAGTGAAAAAGATAAAAAATTACTATATTACACATGTTATTCACTAAACCAGTAATTTGTGTGTAAAAGGTAAAAACGTATAGTAGAAGATTAATGGTGTATGATGGGGGAGAGAGATGGGATACCAGGAGAAATATGTGGTACAGGAGAAAGACGATAAATCACTAATTATGCTTACGAGAATCACTAAGTTAAGAAAATTTTGAAATTATAGTAATTTCGATTTAGTGATTATGTTAAGTATAAATAGTGATTTATCGTCGGAATATAGCAAATATGGGATGCAAATTGGTCGTTTGGAGATAGAGAAAAATATAGTGAAGTCGGATTTCAAAAAAAGTTATCGATTAATAAAAAATATTAAATTAAAAACAAATATAAAGGTACTTACGTAGTATAGATGTATAGAGGGGAGGGAAGTTACAGTTGGAATTGGAGCGAGCAAGAGAAAAGGTTGGATAAAACTTGTTTGGCGGAGATTCAATTCAAGTTATAAAATTAGTGGTTGTAATTGGTTTCCAATTTTTAGAATAAGGTTGGTTTCTATTTGACTATCTCCCAATATATAGATACTATTATATTAAAGACGAAATATTAAAAGTTTGGTCGTAGGCTGTTGGTCGTTCTATTATATTTAAAATAGGACACTTAATATTAGATACCTAAAATTACTCGTCTATCAATTCTATTATATTTAAAATAAGACACTTATATTATGAAACTATTATATTAAAGACGAAACATTAAAAATTTGGTTGTAGATCGTCGTTGACCGTTAGATTTATTCTTAAAAATTAGTACTCCCTCCATCTCATATTATGTGTCACATTTCCTTTTATAGAAGTCAAATTTACCAACTTTTGACTAACGATTAAATATTACTCGTATATTATTTTAAAAAACTAAAAATTATAGATTAAAGTAGATTAAATCTACTTTCCGGTGATGTAATTTTTTTATATTGTTCAATTATAAATTATTAATAAATTTCAGTCAAATTTAAGTCAATTTGACCGGCATAAATCCAAAGAAGACAGATAATATGAGATGGAGGGAGTATTATTTAAGAGGTACAAGTTTCGAATCCTGCCGGTAACATATTAAAATTATAAAAAAATTAGTATTATTTGAAAGGTATAATCAAAATTAGAATTTATAATATATACAATAAAAAAAACCGTGTATCGCACATATACTAGTATATTCCATATATATAAATGACACTGTAAATTTTTTGTTGTTGGCCGGCGTTCATCCTTCACAACCAGAGAGTCACATTGAGTGCGAGGTAAGTGTAAACTGAGGTAGCAAATTAGAATCAGTGCATGATCCTGCTTCCTGCATTTATGATGAATACGAGTGGTAGTAAATTTCAAAGAAGTTCTGCGTATGTAGTGTCCATGTAAAAATAGTTGAACCCTTACAGAAATTGTAATAGTATTTGACTAGACATGTAGTAGTAAACACAAGTGTAAAAAATTAAAGGCAAAGCACAAACTACAAGTAGTAGTAGTAATTAAATCCCAAGAAAAAAGTTGGTTAGAAAACTTAAATGTCCATGCTTTAAATTGAGGAAGTTATATCTGCACACACCACAATCATAATTGCAAACCCAACTTCACTTGAATTTCTCCAACGTCATGCAGTCATGCCCCCCCCCCCCTTTTAAATTCACCCCCCTTCTTCAACTCCTTTTTCTCTTTGTATTTTTATGAACCTTAGGCATGGTTTGCATTCATAAAGATTTATCGCAAACTCGAAAAGAGGTGATGGAGGAATTCGAGAATTCAAGCAGGAAGAGAAAGAGGGAGATAATTTCACAACCTGATGAAACTCTTGACAGGCCTTACAAAGAAAGGAACTCGATGAAGCCCATGTTTGACATCAAGAAGTCTCTCCGTGAAGCTCCCTTGCCTTTGGAGTGGCAACGTTGCCTCGATATCAAGGTACCGTGTATAATTTGATTAACTTATTTAAATTTGCCTGCATGATTATGAATATGATCCAATATGCTAACACATGTTGTACCATTTTGACAGTCTGGTCAGCTATACTTCTACAACACAAAGACTCATAAGAGGACGTATAGTGATCCCAGGATTAACGTTGAACCCCCTAGTGATTCGAGTTGCATGAGCTTAGACCTTCAACTCAACCTGGATTATGGTAAAAAATATGATGAAGATGATCGCTGTTCCAACAAAAGCTCCAAATTATCTGATGATCGGTTCGTGGATTTGCACGGGGATAATTATACGAGCAGTCTAAAGCGCTATCCGTCGTGGTTGACGATTGAAGGGGATCAGAGAGAAATGGTAACTGCAGTCTGCAAGAAGTGTCACATGCTGGTGATAATGTGCAAGTCTTATCCAACATGTCCTAACTGCAAATTTGTGCATCCACAAAACTGATCTCTTCCAAGCCTCTTCACTGGAGTTGCAGCCCAAGTACAGATGTGTATCGAATTCTGATGTTTCATGCATCTTGATGTATGCTAATATATATGAAGAGAGATAAACAAAAGAACTCTCATATCTTTATGTAATTAAATATATTGCACTGCTAGAAATAAATTTTGTAGATGTTGTGCTACCCTGCTAAGATATAGTTAGTTTGCTATAAATTTCTATGAGTCTGCCACCACTAAATTGTGGTTTGATTGAACTAATTTCAACTTAGAGCCATACTTAACTAATTATAATTCAAGTGCTTTAGTGATTTATTTCCTCCATATTTACGAACCAAACCAAACATATCCGGTATATAAGAAGTACGCAGACTTTAACTCGAGGCTGTTGAAATAGATATTTGAAAAGTTGAGGAAGATGATCGTAATTACAATTTTTTTGGGTTTTTCTTTCTGATTGAACGCTAACATGATCCGAGGGTGGTGTTTAGCTACAGAGCTTCTACTGCTAGTTGTAATGAAGCATTAAAGGAATAATATTTGTCTGACAGCATGAACAAATTAGCAATCTACTGACCAAATAAATCCAGCCTCCGAATAAAGAGACCTTTCTCTATTATGTACATAGATTGGTTCCTTTTCTCCCAGGAAAAAATATCAAAACATCTGACTGTTTTAAGAAAATCAGAAATGGTCCCAAATAGTCCAAGTGGTCCAGTAGAATTAAAGCAATGAAATGACATGGGCTCATCTAGCTAGATTTGAGTAGTTACATCTGACAATATATCATGAATGTGCCGTACACAATTGAATCTATGCAACACCCACAACACCATTTCTGGAACAACCAAGTCATTACTTGGCTCAACCAGTATCGGTTTCCTTACTATTTGAGACGATGAGAATTGAATCCATGGTTCCAGTTCCATGAGCCTAACGTACGTTGGAGTCTTAACACGCTAGTAAACTTGTTATATTATCCCCAGACCCCATTTGAATTCATTGGAAGTCATGAGAATTGTATCCATGGTTCTAGTTCCATGAGCCTAACGTACGTTGGAGTCTTTACACTCTAGTAAGCTTGTTCTATTATCCCCAGTTGAATTCATGGGAAGCTGATCTTTTGTCGTACTCAGTACACAAAACTACTGCATTGCATAGCCTTTCGGTTTTCAATTTTCATAATGACCATATTTGAGACAATTTTTCAAGTTCGAATTTGTGACCAGAAAGTCTGGTTGAACATGGCACCCAGTAGGGGCAGTTATTGTATGGTAGCTATACATGTATTGTGTAAGTACAAACTGAAGTCTTGATATACAAGGTTGAAAACTGCACAACTTCTGGTTTGGTGTATATATAGGTGTAACATTGTTATCAAAGACCTTCTCAACTACTCACCTCCCTGGAAAATGGTATTTGAACCTAAACAGGATTATATAACAGGTATATCACAAAGATTACATAATTGGTCCAAACTGAGACAGAAAAAAGAACCCAGAATGCACGTGTTGGTCGCACAACACAGTGAGAACATTATATCGTGACATCGAATCATCGACAAAAATCTACTTGTACAATGTATTAGCACACAAGCATGAGATACTAACATGTGTGGTATGATATGATCTATCGAGGGAGTACGTACATGAAATGTACAAGAGAGAGTTATCAAGTGGTATATTTTCATTATAAATGTAATATCCGGGCCTCAGAATTGTGGAACCATGTTAGTTGTTTGGCAATACAGTGGCCGCTTTGCCACACAAGTGTGTGCGTTGCAGTCATGAATTCATGATACTACTATTTATTTATTGTTAAATATTTGTTCATTGAGCAAGGCTTCAAGGATTGATATTTCTAATGCATGGCAAATGAAAAAACAAGTTACAATATGTCCCCATGGAAAAAAGACTACATTAATTGAACATAAGAATATTCAAGAAAAAAGACAATTACAGAAACATTCTTCTACCAGATGTATATTCTTGTTGCTGGTAAAGAAATTGGAAAGTAAAATTCCATATATAGGATTAATTTTGCCTATATGTAACAGATTACGAGAGAACCCAGGGGGGTTTAGCAGTTTACGACAACAAATCTATCATTATTTCATCAACTAAAGAACTTAATATCTCATCACCTAGCTCTAAACCTTCTTCACATTCTTCGGTTTCAAAGTCTACCCATTTTCCGTAATGAGAACTCATCTCCTTGTCCACAATCTCATCCGTCAGCAAGTCCTTCATGCTTGTCAACCCGCACATCTCTCTATGAAATTCCTCTGCCAACCGCTCTTTCTTTTGAAACAACATCGTCAATTTACTCCATGATTTGCGACTTCCAACGGATATTTGCTCACACCTGAATTCTAGGCATTCATTCATGAAATCAATTAAAAGCTTTTGTTCAAGTTTACAATACTCATCCGAAGCTTTATCTGACTCAATTTTCTGATCCTCCCAGGGATAGAAGAAGTCTGCACTTAAACTGGCCTGACCCAGTACATAATCATCTAGCTGCAATTCAGCATTGCTTAGTATTTCTTTGGTGTAAACTAGTTCCCAGTCTGGCGATAGCTCAAAGTTTCTATAACCCGACGTACAAGCTCTTTCCTCCCCAACAGATAAGGAAGAGGCAGAATCTGACAATTCCGATTCTTCAAGATATTGAGGATGTCGCAAGGAGATGAAAGAGATGGTCTCATATGATTCAAGTGATGAACACTGCCTATTGCCTGAAAATGAGGTTTCTGTGATTACAATTAATGTAATATGTTTCTGAACATGCATGCATAATATTTTTCTATTGCAGAACAGAAATACGATATCTTTTCCACTTTATGTGACCAAACAACACTCACCTAAAACTTTACAGAGGATGACACTTTCAATGTGAATGTTTTTACAACTGTTACATTTCCTAGAAGATAGTATAAGTGCTCTCTTACTGGCACACATAATATTACTTGTAATTTTTAAATTTTATATTTCAAATAACCAAATTAGATTAGGGTAACTTGGTTTAAAAGCTGAAAAAATCAAAGTTCTCTTAATATATTCAAAAGTCAAACAACACATATAAAATTGGGACGGAGAGAGTAATTAAAATAGAAAAAGAAAAGAGTAATTAAAATAGAAAAAGAAAAACAACGTAAAAGTACCTGTAACATTGCTTGCATAGCTGATTTTGCTATCTAGTGAGTTGCAACTTTCACCGGAATAAGAAGGCTGACTTGAGATTGGACAGTCAGTTTCTTGTCCATATTCAGTTTTGCTGTTATTCCAGCCATTGCTACTTTCTTCGAAGTCTTCAGAGTCCTGAAAAGGAAATGAAAATCTAAGTAAATAACAACCATCACATGAATCGAAGTTGACATCCATAAGAATCAAATCATGGCCACCCCAGTGGAAAACTAATAGCACCCTTGACTAACTATAAAGATTAACTCAATCCATAGCAGCATTCTTTGCTTGCCATTTGTATCATTTTACTCCATTTAATGTTACAATGGATTACTCCTTATTAGTTCAATTCATAAAGGTTGATACTTTTCACACAAAGTAATGATACAGGTAAAACATAATAGCTGAAGATACAAAGCTACGTTGCTAAATTTACTCCATGCACATGATTTAATTGTTCATTCAGCGGGCCCAAACCTCACTTGATAACAAGATACATATGTTAAGCCATCTTCATCAAACGATGATCAAATTAAAAAAATTCTTCCTATCGTTCAAACTAACAGACAATTCTGTAATTGTTGCAATTTAACATAACGTGACTCGAAAAACAGACAATTCTGTAATTGTTGCAATTTAACATAACGTGACTCGAAAAACAATATACTAGTAAAACTCTGTAGAAAAATGTAATTAAAAAATTAGTCACTGATTGTCCAAACAAAACCCGTAGCAAAAAGTTTCCCTAGCAGAGACTTCGGTGATGTGTGAGTTCAGTATAGTTGCAGGACATCATCCTCATGCCCGTGTTAGTGTAAGTATATGGTAAGATAAAAAAAAAAAAACTTTACCCTGTTAAGAGTTTTTCCAGTTTCCGACCACCTTAACTTCATTCTGACAGTTACTTAGCTTCGTGAGGTCGTCACTATAATTATCATATTATCATATCAACACAAGATGTAAACTTGGACACGATACCATTATCCATCTACCTGGAGCTCTCTAAGAAAGTAGTGAGAAGCCCGAAAACATAAATTCCAAATTTGTAGACCTCCTTTAGTAAAAAATCTAAATGATGGAGAACGAAAGTGAAAATAGAAGGTGGTCGTTATAGGTATTATTATGTAGTTTAATCATATTTAGTATAAAGAAATTAAATTTTACTTGGCTTTCGACTTACATGTGGGGTCTAGCTACATGGACACCTATGGTAATGTTCATTTGGATAATTATGTCCTACATCACTACATAAAATATCACATTCAAGGATTAAGAACTGAGAGTTTGAAGGAAAAATGGCAAGGAATGTTTCTGCTAATATAAAATCCAGACATTTTATGCACAACTAAACTTTTACAACAACAATAATAATTACACCTTGCGAGTAAGACTTGCAACTATTGTTAATCCTACTCGTTCACTCCAGATAAACAGGCACAACACTAACAAAAATAACCTAAAAGCAAAGCATGTAGAGGCGCATCTTCATAACTAAGTATACAAGAACAGCTAAATCAGAATCAGAACACATCCGGCAACAGCAATAAGTCAATTATTTATCAGATATAAACTGTCATTTTTTGAGACCCTTATAATGATTCAAGTGTTTGACATGTAGAATTATGCAGCATTAGAATACATATGATTAATGGATCTACTTAATTTAGTAAATCATTCCCTTTCACTGTTCTGCACAGCCACAACTACAAAGGATAATTAAGATAAACAAAACTGAATTAAAATGACGATTAAAAAGGGAAGATTTACCTGCCACTTTTGTTTTGCATCCAAAACCATTACATCTAGTAAAGAGTGATTGAAGTCATGTTCATTTTCTTGATTATGTTTTTGCAGACCAAGGTGAAGTTTCTTCTCATTTTCAGAATAAGTGGAGTCTGTCGCACTGAGGGATTGTGCCGAATCATGCAATCTGGAAGCAGGACCTGAAAATTGATTGGCTGTGACCAAATTACTATCTGGCGGTTCAACCCTGCATGCTAATTCCTTAAGTTTCTCCTCCAATAAAATGCTTAAAGCATCACTACCAATCACATTCAAACCCAAAGAAGATGAATATGATACATTGGTAGGTTTATCATCAGCAGGCACAACGGACAGGCTATTATCTTTTTCTCTAAATTGACCAGGTGCCTGAGAACCTGGTATTGACTTTTTAATAGGAGATGTGAACGTAAATGAGACAACATCCATGCCACTTTTTGCATCAACTGCA
Source organism: Apium graveolens (assembly GCF_009905375.1). NCBI lineage: Eukaryota > Viridiplantae > Streptophyta > Magnoliopsida > Apiales > Apiaceae > Apium > Apium graveolens. The sequence goes on from NC_133647.1 coordinate 78,974,496, forward strand.
TCCCAATTCGCTAATCCATCAACTGAAACATTACATTTAACAGACCTATCATTTTTATTGATCAAAACATCTTTAACTGCATTTCCATTGTTACGAGCAACAGCACTGCCAGGCCGTTTCTTTGCCGGGAAGCTTTTTGTATTAGATGATGAGGTTTCCTTTCTCGTATCAGCTGCCACAGTATTCTTCTTTCTGGTTCCAGTTGAAGAATTTTCAGCAATCTTATTGACAGTTTTATTTACCTTAGAAACACTTTTGCTTGACGAAACTTTTCTGTCTAGCTGACAAGAAGCCGTTTGAGGTTTCAAGCATGTTGTTCCCTTGCTCGATGCACAGTTCTGCTTCTGGTTATTCTGCTTAAGAACATCAAAAGTTCCACTTGCTGAGGTTCTCCTCTGTACACTCTTTTCCATATACAGTTCTTTCTTTTCAAGATGGTTAGTTTTTACCCTGCTATCTCCTCTTTGGTTCGCACTTCTGCTACCACTCCAAGACGGTCCTTCTTTCATCTGAAAATTGGTCTTTGTTTGGCTTGAATAGGAGGGGGTCCTCTCTTTACTCTTCAAACTTCTTGATCCACTATCCTTTTGAGCTATAGAACGCCTTGACACTTGTGCATCTTCTAATCCTCTTTGTCCCCTTTCATTAGGTTGTCCTTTCATATACTTTCCGGAATGGTTGTCTCTGGCTCTTTGAGATTGAACAGGAACCTGTGGTGCTGTCTGTGCAGCCTCTAGTCTCTCTTTCAGATCCCGAATTCTTAAAGGAACAGAAGGAGACCGGAAGCTTGACTTACCCTTAGTAGTTGACTGAGGACTTTGCTCAATTATTCTTGAGGCCGCCTCCATGATGGAAGCTGCATTCTTCGTCAGAATAAAGCCTGGACTTTTAATAGGGGACAACAGTCTATTGTGGGAACTAGATATTGTTCTAGCTGACTTTGGAGGCAAGATTTCAGTTTGAAATCTATCAATTGATCTGTTCTGCACCTTTTGCATCCTAAAATCTACTGGATTCCTAGAAAAGCCATCCAACTTATTTCTTGTATGAGCATAATCGATGATGTGTTCGCTTTGAATATCAGGTTGACTCCTTGGGAGATGAGAATCCCTAAATGAGTATGAATCATAAAATGAAGAATCAGGGGGAGGCTCAGAAACATCTTTTTTTGGCAAGGATTCAAGTCCCATAAGTCTAGCAACCACTCCAGGTACTTTAGTTCCGTGCCCTTCTTCACTACTGACGGATGAAATACAATTGTAATCATGTCCTTGAACACTTGTACTAGGTCCTATCTCCTGCATATTCATCTGAATTAACAACAAGGTATGACATCTTCAGCATATGTTCAACATTCAACAAAATCATGAGCAAAAATGAATACTATCAAAGAGCGAGAAAGAGACAGCACCTGCTGAAGTCGTAATGGCCCTGGAGCGCTAAAATTTTCTTTTCCTTGGTTTGTACATTCTGGACTCAACATATCATTAAAATACAGAAAAAAGACCAAAATTAGATTAAAATTCAAACAGCTGAACAAATTGATGAGACCTAAGAAGAAAAACAATAATCAATATGAATCAAACAAATACCTGGCAATGCAGACTTATTTGAGAACAGCTTCTTCTTTGATTTGGCATTCCAATCAAACAACTGGAAAAATCCTCCCTTAGAACTTCGCTTCTCAGCTTCCATTTTCTCATTTACTATTTGATACCACTTCTAAGCTGCAACAGAATCAAATCAGCCATGTGAGACGGCAATAATACCATACTCATGCATTAATGTTATGAAGATCTAACTTAAGTCAACAATCTTTAAGATAATAACTTCAGTTAAATCTTGAATCACCATTGCAGCTCTTGTACTTACAAACCAAAAAAAAACGTAATAAAACCCAAACAAAAAACCTAAAACACATAAAATCGTGTAAAATGACTCACACAAAGTAGCAATCAATCTTTAGCTCGTACATGAAACCTAAAATTTTTAAGTTGTCATATTGGAACAAGGAATATGAGGGCACGACAATGTGCTATTATCTTGGGTACAAAAAACCTCTAGGCTAGCAAATATCCCTCTTTTCATGGTAATAATACAACCCTCAATGGGGGATCCAAGTCTCACTAGTGACGAGTGTAGGAGTACTTAAATACTTAAATTTTTGCAATCGACTATTTCCAATACATATCAAAGCCATTTGAACAGCAACTAAAAACCAACCAAATCTGATACCATAATGCACATCATAGTACTCTATACCACATTCATTTGTTTCAACTCACAAGCATCCTTGTACATAAATTCAAATGTAAAAAACATACAAAAACAATACACAAAAATCAAGAAAATCTATCACATTATCAAATTACACCTCACCACAAAAACCCCAATTTCAAGATTTCAAAAAAATTAAGACTTTAGTCAACAAAGTCAAACTTACATTTCACAACATACCCATAAAAAATCATACATACATATAAAAACAAACTTATAAATCTTGCAATGTAAGTACATTATAGTGAATAACCATCAGAGCAAACAAGTAAATAAACCTAAAAAACTCACCAAAATTGAATCTTGGTAGCAACCAACCTATTAAATCTTCAAGAAAAGCCCTTTTTCGTCAATCTGGAAGAAGAGCAGCAGATGTGAATGCCAAGAGATGGGGGTGTTTCGAAAATTTATTTAAGAGAGAGAGAGCGAGAGTATTGAGAAAGAGCTGAAGAAAAACAAATGCAAGTATAATTGTGTGTATATAGGAGTGTCTTGAAGTTGAAGTGTGTGGATGAATTTAAAATAAAGAGTTGAAAAGTGAGTCAAATATGTTGTACAGATAGGCACCCTTCTACATTATTATTGACAGATACCTGCTGATGTTAATCGCGGTTTAGTTGGAAATTAAACCAAGTGAAAATCCGGTCAAAAATTATATTTTTTATGAAAATTATTTAAAAATTAAATTAATTGGTCAAAAATTGGATTAATCGATTAAAAATCGATATCAATGATAAAAATAAAAAAATTATGAAGAATATTAATTTCTTATATATATTTACTATTTTTTATGGTTAAATAATAAGGTTTCTTAATTTTTCATATCAAATTGACCTCAACTCATAAGTTAGATCTTAAGAATTATATTTATTTTAATAATATTTCATATTTTGAATTTATTTATCTAAATATTTATAAAAATTATATATGTATAATCAAAATAGTAAAATAATTACATGTATTAATATTTATAAATAAAAATAATATTAAATTAATTCCGATTGAAGACCAATTAACCGATTAATCTTTGCACGGTACCTCTGCCGACTAAGTTTGATTCTTTCTCTTTACAACACTGCTCTCAAGTTATAAAAACAATCCAGTTTTTTATATAATTTTAACAAAAATAATTATTCTGCAAAAAATGGCCAATTTTAGCTTATTAAATACTTTACTATCAGTTTGGTATCCCAATTTATATAAGATACCCCACCATAACTGAGTATTTCATATATGTGATATCCGATTGAGAGTCGAGTATCTTTGCCAATTTTCAGAAAATGGTTATTTTTTTAATTTTATATGAAAAATAGGTTAAACTTGTTTTTCGCCAGTTTATAAATCATTATTTTTCAGTTTGACTCCATTTGATTACTGATTTTAAAAAGTGTATCAATTAATTATCAAAAAGTAAAAATTTATATCAATTTAGTCATTGGTAGATGATTTAATTGATATAAATTTTTCAAACAGAAAAGTAATAACATACTTAATATATTTAGATGAAACGAGTAATCAACTTGATATTTTTCTCAAATATAAATTTATATTTTATAAATACTAAATGATTGATCATATTCTTCAAAAATGTTGTTAGATGTTTGATTTTTTAACACAGCTTAAAAAGATAATATTTATATTTTGCTTAAGAATTTATTTGATATATATATCAGAAATGATAACTGCGCTTAAATATGATTTTTTTCAACCTTTAATTTATGCTTAAAAAGATAATATGATTTTTTATTATAAAATTTCATTACAAATTATAAAATTTTATTTTAAAAAATACAAAATTTAATACTAATATAAAATAATAAATATAGTTGAATATAATAAAAAGTTTAATAATTAAAATTTTAAAAAATATGATTTTAAATTCAATTCTATGGTAAAATAATTTGGGTACGTGTGATTCTACTACGAAATCATTATATACAATTTCATTAAATTTTAATAATTTTTAAATAAAAAAATTGTGCAATTTCATTTTTTAATTCGGCAACTAAAATTTATAATTATATAACAGAAAATGAAATAAATCGTGTTCGAAGAAATTGACGATATCAGCGTTTAGCTATCAGAGTTGCCAATTAGTATTTGATATCAGAGTTTGATAAAGATGACATCATCAACATTTATCATTAGTATTTGATGATCGGTATTTGTCATCAGTACTTATCCACATCAATATTTGTTAAGTTGGAAATCAGGAGATATCAAAAGAGGAAAGATTTGCAGAGATATGTCGATGTATGACTTTACTTATTTGTAGCAATCAATAGATGGATATGTATTAGGATTCCTTATTCTATTATAACACATATTCTAAATTACTTGTGTAGATGTGCAGTATATAAGTACATGTAAGATTTACATTTTATGTGTTGGTTACGAAATGATAAATCATTCTTATAACCTAGCAGCTCTCAAGGATATTTGTTCATCCGTTGAGAGAGTATTGTAATCAGTTTTTATCAATTAATATAAAAACTGTTCTTTCAGTTGAGTATGTTATTTCGATTTGATTGTTTAAACTGTATTCACCCCTCTCTCCAGTTGATTAAAGGCCTAACCATTGGTATCAGAGCTTGCTGTTGAGACACAAACAATTTAAGATCCACAAAATAATCATTAATGGAAGACAAAGAATCTCAACAAAATCCTCCACCACCACAGCCACAAATCAAATCAGTCATAACATGAGTAGATATGAGACTATCAAAATTCCAATTCTGAAGGTTCATGAATATCCAATTTGGAAAGTGAAGATGGTCATGTGTTTGGAAACAACAAATCCTGAATATCTAAACAGGATTTATGATGGTCCTCACAGGCCTTTGAAGCTAGATGTTGTTATTCTTGGTCAAGAGGAAAAGATGGTTGACAAGGAAAAGAAGGACCATTCTTCTGAAGATCTCTCATCTATCATGAAAGATGCAAAAATTAGACATCTTTTGCATAGCAGTCTTGACAGTGACATGTCCAATAGAGTTATTGGATGCAAAACTGCCAAGAAAATTTGGGACACTTTGGAGGTTAAATGTTAAGGCACCACTGCTATCAAGAATAACAGAAGCACAATACTCTCTCAGAAGTATGAACACTTTGACTCAAAGGCTGATGAGTCCTTCACTGAAATCTATGACATGTTACAAAAGCTGATGAATGACTTATCACTGGTTGTTAAAGAATATGATCCAGAAGATTCCAACTTGAAGTTTCTTCTTGCACTCCCTAAAAAGTGGGACTTGAAAGTCACATCTATAAGGGAAAACTATGATCTTGATGAAACATCTCTAGATGAGATCTATGGTATGTTGAAGACTCATGAACTGGAGATGGAGTAAATAAGCAAGAGGAAAGGGCCTAGAGCAAGATATGTTGTACTCAAGGTTGAAGAGAAACCAAAGGAGAAAGGTGGGAGAAAAAGCCATTTCAAAGGCAAGGCTATGATTGTAAAGTCTGATACTGAGTCATCAAACTCTGATAATGACTCAAACTCTGAAAGTGACTCAGACATTGAAAGTGATCATGGCAATGATGAAGAGATTCAATAGATGCCTGCTCTATTGGTGAAAAGCTTCAAGAGGATGGTCTACAAAGATAGTGCTACAACTGTGATGAAGTTGACATTTTGCAGCTGACTGTAGAAAGTCAAAGGCTGAGAAGAAACAAGCCTTGATTACAAAGAAGAAGAACTGGGATGATACATCAGAATCTGATGAAAATGTCAACTATGCTCTCATGGCAAATACTGAAAGTGAGGCTGAGACTAATAAGATGAAGGTATCTCAAACTACACTTACTTTTGATACTAATGATGTCTATGAATTAAGGATATTTTTTAAAACACTGCATTTTAGTTATATGGATCAAATACTTGAAAATTCTAGGATTAGAACTGAAAATTCTGACCTTAAAAAAAGGAATGATCACCTAGAAACTGAGTTGATTTCCCTTCTAGAAACTCAAAAAGAAAGAGATGATGCTTTTTATGTTAAAGAAAAATATTAGAAAAGCATGCTTACCTTGAAAAAGAATTAGCTAAACAAAGAGAGGTTATTAAGCTTTGGACTAATTCAGAAAAAAATAATTCATGGTTTTTTAAAAAGTGGCTGTTGGGGATCAGGATCAGGTTACGCTAATAAATCTAATTCTGATGATGTAACTGGAAAAGAAACTGATAAAATTAAACCAGTAAATACTGACAAAAAGGTAAAACTGAATAAGTCTCAGTTAAGACCTATCAAGTTTAATTTAAGTGTTGATGTTGTTAAGTCAGTAAATGAAGTAGGTTCAACCTCAGCACCTAAGTCAAACTTAAAAACTGATAAGCGTGAATAAGTTTACACCAAGTCAATAAATGTTGGTTTAATGACTCAGAAACAGCTTAAGCAAAAGCTGAAGGAAGTCAAAATGAAAAACAAGGAGAAATAACCTAGAAAGAAGAGAAATGTAAAGGCAGGTATTAATAAGGAGAACAAATACAAACCAATTCCTAATGCACCTAGAGAGGCATGTTTAAACTGTGGTAGTACTAATCATCTTGTTGTTACTTGCAGGAAGAATGAAGGGATAAACACTATTCCTCTTAAGTCAGAGTTTAGGAATAAAACAGTTAGATATGAACTACAGAATTCATGTTTTCATTGTGGTAGTGTTTGACATTCAATTTACACATGTAAAGAGTATCACAGTTTGTATTATAATAATTATGAACTGAAACCCTCTTTAAATAAAGAAAAAGTTATTCCTGCATGTGTAAACTCTGATATTAAGAATGTTAGCATAAACTCCGATATATAGTCTTCTACTGCAAATGTTAACAAACTTAAAAAGACTAAAGGATCCAAGCAAGTCTAGGTCCTTAAAAACACTAATTGATTATTTATCTGATTGCGGGATAGCATGAAAATTCTCTAGTCTTGGACAGTGGATGTTTAGGACACATGATTGGAAATAAATTCCTGCTTTCAGAGTTTAAGGAGGAGCTTGGCCTAAGTGTTTCTTATGGAGATGGCAACTTAGGAAAGACTTTGGGATATAGAAAAATCAAACTTGGAAATATCATCATTGAAGATGTAGCTCTTGTTGCAGAACTCAAACATAATTTGATTAGTGTGAGTTAAATCTGTGACAGGGGTTATCATGTGACTTTTTATGAAGAACATTGTGAAATTTTCAGTAAATCAGATGGTAAGGTTGCAATGACTGGTTATAGATATGGTAACTTATATGAAGCTAGGGTCTCCACATATACTGATTGTTCTGAAATATGTCTACTTAGTAGAGCAACTGTGGAAGACATCTGAAACTGCCATAAAAGACTTTCTCATCTCAACTTCAACAACATCAATGAACTTGTAAAGAAAGATCTTGTGAGAGGATTTCTCAATGCAGTATTTATTTTCTGATGTCTTATGTTACTTATGTCAAAAATCCAAATTAAGGAAATCATCTTTCAAGAGTAAAACTGAATCCTCAATTCTTGAACCATATAACTTACTTCATATTGATCTTTTTGGTCTAGTAAATGTTATGTCTATTATAAAGAAGAGGTATGCACTTGTGACTGTTTATAAATACACAAGATACACATGGGTGTATTTTCTGCACACTAAGGATAAGACTTCATCCATTCTTCTTGATCATGTAAGGGAATTGGAAAAAGGATCAACTCACAAAGTAAAGATCATTAGAAGTGACAATGGAACTGATTCAAGAACATCACTATGGAAGAATTCTGCAAGTACAAGGGATCAAACAGGAATTTTTTGCCCCCGAAACTCCACAGCAAAATGGATTTGTTAAAAGAAAGAACAGAACTCTTATAGAAGTTGCAAGGACCATGCTTGAGGAAGCAAAATTACCAACCTACTTCTGGGAAAAGGCTGTGCAAACTGCATGCTTCACACAAAATGTACCATTGATAAACAAGCATGGAAAAACACTATTTGAGATGGTGAAGGGAAAGAAGCCAAATGTTAAGTACTTTCACATATTTGGATGTAAATGTTTTTTTTTCAAAACTCATCCTGAACAACTTACTAAATTTGGTCTAAAAACTGATGAAGACATTTTTGTTGGATTTCCACTGTCAACAAAAGCTTTTAGAGTTTATAATTGAGAACAAGAGTGGTCATGGAGTCTATTCATGTAACTTTTAATGACAAGAATATTACAGGTCTAGAAGATGAAAATGGCCATGAAGAATTCAGATTTAAAAATGAAGTACCATATGCAAAACAGTTAAATCTTGATGAAATGACAAATCCTGATACTGTAAATCCTGATATCACTTTAAACTCTGATGAACCACATGTCAGTGGCAATACTAAAAATACTAAAGCACGAGGGAGCAACATGATTCACATCAAGAGTCAAGTTTAAGTGATACAAATCAAGAAACATCAGTAGATACTCCATCAGACTCTGATTCCTCAAATAATGATGAAGCAAATACTGATAATACTGGAAGCATTGATTCAGGGGGAGCTTCAGGATGTAATGATGGTACACAACAAAGTGAGACTAGAGACTTTATGTCTACTTCAAGGAATCAACTTCCTTCTGCAAAATAATGGACTAAGTCACCCACACCTGCCTTAATCATTGGAAATCCTGATAGTGGTGTCAAGACCAAAAAAGCCTCTAAAAATGAATGACTACCATTATTTTTTATCTCAACTTGAAACTAAGAAAGTGGAAGAAGCTCTTCAAGATCCTGATTGGATCACAGCAATGCAAGACGAGCTCAATAAATTTGAAAGGAACAAAGTCCGGACATTGGTACCAATACCAAATAATAGATCAGTAGTTGGTACAAAGTAGGTGTTCAGAAATAAGACTGACAGTGAGAGCATTATTACAAGAAATAAAGCAAGGCTGGTTGCAAAGGGTTATTCACAACAAGAAGGTATTAATTATGATGAGACATTTGCTCCAGTTGCAAGGCTTGAGGCAATCAGAATTTTTCTAGCCTATGTTGCTCACATGAAATTCAAGGTGTTCCAAATGGATGTAAATAGTGCATTTATAAATGGTGAACTTGATGAGGAAGTTTATGTTGAACAACCTCCATGATTCATTGATCCAAAATAGCCAAATCATGTCTACAAACTGGATAAGGCACCTTATGGACTAAAGCAAGCTTCAAGAGCCTGGTATGAAACAGTTGCTCAATTCTTATTGGAAAGTGATTTCAAAAGAGGTAAAATTGATAAAAATCTATTTTATAAGTACCATGGCAAGGACTTATTATTAGTTCAGATATATGTTAATGATATCATTTTTGGCTCTACTAATGATAAACTCTATGAGAGGTTTGCCAGGCTAATGCAGTCTAGATATCAAATTAGCATGACGGGAGAATTAAGTTATTTTTTGGGATTACAAGTCAAGCGGAGTGAAGAAGAGAGCTTCATCAATCATGCAAAATATACCAGGAATTTACTTAAAAGATTTGGGATGCAAGACAGTTCAACTGCAACAACTCCCATGACCACTGCAACCAAGTTAGATTTAAATACTGGTTCATCAGTAGATATAACTAACTACAGAGGTAGGATTGCCTTACTCTTGTATTTGACTGCTAGTAGACCTGATATCATGTATGTTACACGTCTCGGTGCAAGGTTCTAAGTTGATCCAAGGGAACCACATCTGTTAGTTGTGAAAAGAATTTTTAAATATCTCAAAGGGACCATGAATCTTGGATTGTGGTATCCTAAAAATTCAAACTTTAAGCTAATTGGATATTTATATGCTGATTTTGTAAGATGCAAAATAGACAGGAAAAACACTTTAAGAAGCTGCTAATTTATTAGTGGTAGATTGGTTTCTTGGTTTAGCAAGAAACAAAAGTCAGTTTCCACTTCAACTGCAGAAGCTGAGTATATTGCTGCATGAAGTTATTGTGCACAAATTCTTTGGATGAAGAATCAGTTATTGGATCATGGTTATAATATTCTAAAATTCCTATATATTGTGATAATCAAGGTGCTATTGCAATGACAGGATATCCAGTATAACATTCTATGACAAAACACATCAGCATAAGGTACCATTTCATAAGGGAACATGTGATGGAAGGTACACTAGAATTGCACTTTGTGTCTACAGATCAGCAAATAGCAGATATCTTTACCAAACCACTTTGTGAAGCCACATTTACAAGATTGGTGAATGAATTGGGAATGATCTCACGACAATTCTCAAACACTGATGAATAATTTATGTTTTATAACAGGCAAATGAGTTCAGAGTTTGGTATCTTTTTTTATGTATTAGTATTTCTTAAAATATGATAACTGTGTTAAACACTAATGTCATGTATCCATGCTGCTTATTGCTTCGAATTTCATAAAAAGTGTTAAATCCTGATGTTTAAACTTTGACAATAGTTGCATGCTAAACTCTGATTGTATAGTTGAGTACTGATATTGGTCAAATTTATGCATTGACTGATAAAGTCTGACAAAAGTTAATTAAATACTGATAATGGTCAAACTCCGATTGACTGTTAAAAGTTGATGATTTTTGAATTTATTCGGAATATTTTTAAATCAGTATTTTAATTAAATTATTGAGATGTAGTTTAGTGGATGATTTTATGCAAATGATTAAAAGTACATAGCTGGTGGCGTGTGTTTAGGGAAAACGATTGAGTATCTACACAACATAATCTTGTGTAACTGTGCACATATTTACTGCACCTTCTTATCTGTTCCATGATTGTTTTTCTATACACTACTAACTTACCACGTGTCCCACTAAGTTGAATCGTCTGTGTGTAATAGAGTACAGAGTTATACAAAATCAATTTTTGATTTTAATTATTACTTTATCAAATTCTAATCACTCTCTTACTCACTTACTTCTTCTTCTTCTCTCTCGTTTAAAATCTGAAACCCTAATTGTAATAACCCCAATTTTTGGAAATTTTTTGAAACCCTTATGAATAGTGTTTTTGCTGAATGAGAAAACTTTTCATGCCACGCTATGTAGGGGTTCTGTTATTGATCTTCTGGGATATTATTAGTACTCTATGTGGTATATAAGTGTATGAAAAGATGGTCAGAATCCAATTCTGAACACTTTGGTTTTTCCCGGAAATCCACTAGATACGGAAAGAATTGAGTATAAGGTAACAGGATAAAAAGGATTTAAATTAAAGGATTATAAGAGAGGATCATAAAAGGAATATAATGTATTGAGAAAGGTTAAGGAAACCCAAGTAATAAGATCCCGGGTATGATCCCTCAAACGATAAACGAAAGCGAAAGTTAAGCGAACCGTATAACAGATCAGTGGTCATTAGGCAAACAATTAGGAAGTTAATCAAAGGGATTAGAGAGGATGATGTCACCCAACCAATGAGAAGAGGACAAAGAGGGGAGGATGACATCATGAGCATGACATAAGCATGACATAAGGGAAGGAGATGTGGTTGAATTAAAACCACACAAAGTTTAAGGCTAAAAAGGTAATTAACCAAAACAAAAACAAAACTACATCCACCAAGCCAAAACAAATCATTTTTCACCAAAACAAAATTCTATTTCTCATCACCAAGAACATTGCTCTCGGCTTTTTGCATTTTCAAAAGGAAAATTTTCAAAATCCAAGATCCAAGCTTCCTAAATTGGTAAGATAATTCCCTAGTATTCCTTATGCATAGCTATGACTATATTATGAGTTTAAGCATCCCATTCATTCTCTATCTTCTCCAATAAATCAATGAAGAAGACAATGAATAGTGATTTCAAGGTTTTTAACTTGATTTTTCTTGCTTTTCCTTTAAGATCCAAGCATTCTTAAAACTCCTCAAGGCTTCCTAAGGCTTCCTAGCTACTCACAACACTTCAAGGAAGGTATATCATCTCCAAACCCTAGCTTTACTTTGTATATTAGGATGATTTTGGTTGATATGGTATTAGAGTAGCTTAGTGATTGTTGGTTTAAGAGTTGGGTTGGAATGGTGGTGAATGGATTGTTGAAATCTTATGATTTGGTTAAAGAATGTAGTATAGTTTAAATTCAAGTTTTAGGATTAAGTAAATTGATTATTGATAGGGATAAATAAATTATGATTGTATAATTAAATACTGCATTAATTGTACAAGCTGTGGGCTACTAGGCCCAATAAAAAGATATATGAAACTCAGACCAGAAAGGTTAAGCCTGATGGACCAGATCAGGCCTGATGGAATAAAAAAGGCCCAAAAGCCCTAATTATTAATTAATTTCGTAATTAATTAATAAGGGAAAAATCAGCTATTGAGAAGAGTCCCGATAAGGATATAAATCCTTATAGATTAGCCTCAAGGGGACCTAAAAGGATAAGGGATCAGCTTCCTACTTCCTAGGACTCCTAAGTCTATCCTAATTCAAAGGCTTGTCCACCAAGTCTCCTATACAAAGTCCAATTCAAGGACCACCAACATCTATATAAGGGGTCTCACCCCCACCCACAAGAACTACGTTTTTTGACTTGATCCTTGGCAATCAGCAAGGTACGTAGGCATCTTGTTAAGGCAGATTGAGTCACGAAACACAAGAGCAGTCAAATCGAGCCTTGGAGCTCACGTTCCTTAGTATTAAATACAGCAATTATATATAGTAGTTTTAATCCATAACATTTGGCGCCGTCTGTGGGAAAAAACGGAACAACAACCATGGCGAGAACACGGAGAACAACCAGCACTCTGGAGGAGGGAACACCATCAGGGACAACCCAGGTGATTTCATCAACCGTGGAGGTTCCTCCCCATTCAACTTATGCATCTACTCAGGGGGAAGCCCAGACAGGGGCAACTCATCCTCAGCTACAAGGGACAACTCCTCCGACTATTCAAGGTACGAATCCTCAAGTTCAACAAATACATATACCTGTGAATTCTCGACCCGTCGGGTATGAATATTCAACTATTGTTACTACTAACCCCCCTTATGGGATGCCCCTTCACCCTGAGGTTGGAGGAAGTGGATATGCTGGGCGAAGCGAAGCACGAGGGCGGTCGCCCCCCTATATACGAGGTTTGGATCCTATCCCTGAGGATCGGGAATTTTCTGGTCCATACACTGAGAGAGACTCCGAATCTTCGGATGATGAAGTGGCCCCGAGAAGGATGCGTCCTGGAAAAGAGCCAATGGCCGATGGAAGGCAACGCCCCCAAAGCACCCCAGGGGCGAATCCCCAAGAAGTGCAGGAAAAGATCAGGGCTCATGAGGCTGAAATCCAAAGGCTGAGGCGTGATTTGGAGGCTCACCAAGCCACCAGACCCCACATACCTCCTAGGGGAAGAAATCCTCCTCCTATCATAGACCTGGATGGTCCGGTAAGAAGAAGGGCTGCTGTCCCAAGAACTGATCCAAGCAATCTCCTTCCCCTTGGAGATCCTGATGATCCAACTCCACCCTTCACAGAAGAGATAATGAATGCCCATATCTCAAGGAAATTCAAGATGCCCACTATCAAAGCCTATGATGGCACGGGAGACCCCGCTAATCATGTTAGGACATTCTCTAATGCACTGCTGCTGCAACCCGTGAATGATGCTATAAAATGTCGGGCCTTCCCTCAAACCCTGTCGGGTATGGCTCAAAGATGGTACAGTCGCCTACCCCCAAATTCTATTGGATCATTCAGAGAATTAAGTCAGGCTTTTATTAAGCAATTCATCAGTGGAAGAGTCCATGAGAAAAGTTCAGCATCTCTTATGAGTCTTGTGCAGGGAGCTAAAGAATCCTTAAGAGATTACCTAAATCGTTTTACAAAGGAGGCTTTAAAAGTCCCAGACCTTGATGATAAGGTAGCCATGATAGCACTGCAACAAGGAACTAGGGATGAGTTTTTCAAGATGTCTTTGGCCAAACGACCCCCTGAGAGCATGTTGCAGCTCCAAGAGAGGGCAGGGAAGTATATCAAGGTTGAAGAAAGTATGAGGAAGACCGTAGTAAGTAATGAGCCCACTGGAGGCAAGAAACGAAAAACTGATTTGGAGTATATCGCTAAGGATAAATATCCTAGAACTGAACAAAACCCTGATTCAACCCCCAAGAAGGGAGGACCTGGGCAAAAGTTCACTGAATACGCTAAGCTGAATGCTCCCAGAAGTCAGATTTTGATGGAGATTGAGAAAGACAGAGATATTCGCTGGCCTAAGCCCTTGAAGGCTGATCCCGCCAAGCTAGATAAAGGCAAGTATTGCAGGTTTCACAAAGATGTTGGCCATGACACCGATGAGTGTAGGCAGTTGAAAGATGAAATTGAGTTTTTGATTCGAAAAGGAAGGCTGAACAAGTATACTGGAGATGGAGGAGACAGAAACAATAATGGAAGGAAGAACTTTGAAGATCGTAGGAGGGACCAAGATGATCAGGGGCGGAATCCCCAACCTAGAGGACCAGTTATAAACACCATTTATGGAGGGCCGAGACCTCGAGGGCCTGTGATAAACACGATCTTTGGAGGTCCAAATGCTGCTGGATTGTCCAAAAATTCCAGAAAGGCATATACTAGAGAGGTTATGCATATTGTTGGAGAAGCCCCGAAGAGGGCCAGGACAGAAGTAACATTGGCTTTTGATGATTCCGACCTAGAGGGTGTGAAGTTTCCCCATGACGACCCGCTGGTCATAACGCCGATAATAGGAAATAGCCCGGTTAAGAGGGTCCTTGTGGATAATGGTGCTTCTGTGGATATCTTGCTCCACGACACCTTTCTAAGGATGGGGTATAACGACTCCCAGTTGACACCAACCGACATGCCGATATATGGATTTGCTGGAGTAGAATGTCTTGTGGAAGGGATAATTAAATTGCCAACCACCATAGGTACGGAGCCAAGGCAAGCAACGCAGATGCTGGATTTTGTGGTGGTAAAGGCTAGTTCAACTTATAATGCTATCATGGGGAGAACAGGGATACATGCCTTCAAGGCAGTCCCCTCTTCCTACCATTCAGTCATGAAGTTTCCCACCCGAAACGGGATTGGAGAAGAGAGGGGAGATCAAAAAATGGCTAGAAGCTGTTATGTGGCCTCTTTGAGGGCAGATGGAGTCGGGGGGCAGGTTCTTCCTATTGAAGATATGGATGTTCGAGAAAATGATGAGAATAGAGGAAGGCCAACAGAAGAATTGGTTTCGGTTCCTTTAGATCCCAAGAATCCTGAGAGGATGACTTTCATTGGAGCTACATTAGAGGAGCCCCTTAGAGGGAAGTTAGTGAAATTTTTGCAAGAAAATAGTGATGTGTTTGCATGGTCAGCAGCTGATATGCCAGGCATAGACCCGGAGTTAATTACCCACAAGTTAAACGTGGATCCAAGCCGGAAGACAGTGAAACAAAAGAAAAGAAATTTTGCCCCGGAAAGACAAGAGGCTATAAAGCAGGAAGTGGAAAAGCTCTTAGAGGCTGGTTTCATTGAGGAGATTCAATTTCCGGAGTGGTTAGCAAACCCTGTAATGGTGAAGAAGGCTAATGGAAAGTGGAGGATGTGTATAGACTTCACCGATCTGAATGATGCATGCCCTAAAGACTGTTTTCCGCTGCCTAGAATTGATACTTTGATCGATGCCACCGCTGGACATGAGATGCTGAGTTTCATGGATGGGTTTAGCGGATACAACCAGATCAAAATGCATAAGGATGACATTCCAAAGGTATCATTTATCACTGACTTTGGTGTTTATTGTTATCTTGTTATGGCGTTTGGTCTCAAGAATGCAGGAGCCACCTATCAAAGGTTGGTGAATAAAATTTTTAAGGATCTTATTGGGAAGACTATGGAAGTCTATGTTGATGACATGCTAGTCAAGAGTCTAGTAAAGACTGATCATATAACCCATTTGAGGGAAGCTTTTGAGGTCCTGAGGTACCACAAGATGATGTTGAATCCCACGAAGTGTGCTTTCGGAGTAGGATCTGGAAAATTCTTGGGATTGATGGTCTCAAAGAGGGGAATTGAGGCTAACCCCGATAAAATAAAGGCAATCCTGGACATGGAACCCCCAAAAACTGTCAAGGATGTTCAGAAACTCACAGGAAGGGTTGCTGCGCTAGGACGATTCATCTCCAAGTCAGGAGACAAGTGCTTGTCATTCTTCAAGTCATTAAAGAACATTAAAGACTTTGTATGGAGTGAGGAAAATCAGAAGGCATTTGAAGAGTTAAAGAAGTATATGGGCCAGGCCCCGTTGTTGGCCAAGCCAGTTCTGGGTGAAGTTTTATTCTTGTACTTGGCTGTTTCAGAAAGCGCCTTGAGCGCGGTGTTGGTTAAGGAGGAACTGAAAGTCCAGAAACCCGTATACTATGTCAGCAAAATTTTGCATGGTGCTGAGTTGAATTATTCAGCCATTGAGAAATTCGCTTTAGCCTTGGTAATGGCTTCAAGAAAGCTGCGTCCTTATTTTCAAGCTCACCAAATTGAAGTGCTAACAAATCAGCCACTGAGAAATATCATTCACAGTCCCAAGGCAAGTGGGAGACTAATTAAGTGGGCAATAGAGCTGGGAGAGTTCGATCTCAAGTATAAGCCACGTATGGCCATAAAAGCCCAGGCACTAGCTGACTTCGTGGTGGAATGTACCATACCCAACCAAGAAGTCGGGGGGCAGGAAGATACCACACCTCAAGACAAGGGAGTCGACAATGGGGACAAGGAGAAAGAATATTGGGTTCTCTATTTTGATGGGGCATCAAAAACAAATTCCAGTGGAGCAGGGTTGGTTTTGCAAAGCCCTGATGGATTCTTAATTGAGTATGCCATGAAGCTAGACTTCCCAACCACAAACAATGAGGCAGAGTATGAAGCCCTGATTGCTGGCCTTGGTCTAGCTGGGACACTTAGAGTCAAAAACTTAAAGGTCCGTGGAGACTCGAAGTTGATCATATCCCAGGTAAAGGGAGAATTTGAAGCAAGGGATGATACGATGGCAAAGTATGTTCGCCTAGTAAGGGCTGTGATGACCCAATTTAATGAATGCCATGTTGAACACATTCCAAGGGAAGAAAATGCTAAAGCAGATGCGCTATCAAAGTTTGCTTCATCTGAGATTGAAGAAAGTTCAGGAAGTGTGTACTTCCGTGTTTTGAAGACACGAAGCATAGATGTTAAGCTTGTGGCTCCCGTAGGCTTGGGGACGTCATGGATTGATCCCATCAAGGCTCACATTCAGACCGGTTGGTTGCCAAGCGATACAATTGAGGCACGGAAGTTAACTGTTCGAGCACTAAGGTACTCTTTGATAGATGGGATTCTATATAAAAGATCTTTCGTGGTTCCTTACTTGAGGTGTCTCAGGCCCGATGAAGCACGCTTGGCTCTTGAGGAAGTGCATGAAGGCATTTGCGGGCAGCACTTGGGGGGCAGGGCCTTGGCTCATAAGATAACTCGTTTAGGCTTCTATTGGCCAGAAATGATGGCTGATGCCAAAGAATATGTAAAGAAGTGTGATCGTTGTCAGAAGCATGCACCAGTCGCCAGACAACCCCCCGAGATGCTGACCTCTATCAACTCACCTATTCCCTTTGCTATGTGGGGGATGGATATTCTAGGGCCTTTTCCTATGGCCACGGCACAAAGGAGGTTTCTGATTGTAGCCATTGATTATTTCACCAAGTGGATCGAAGCCAAACCTTTGGCCAAAATCACAACTAAGCAGGTTGCACAATTCCTGTGGGAAAACATTATGTGCCGATATGGAATTCCCCGTATCCTCGTCACTGACAATGGAACACAATTCAACAACGAAGAATTCAAGAAGTATTGCGAATAAAATGAAATTGAGTTACGGTTCACCTCTGTGGCTCACCCGCAAGCCAATGGGCAAGCAGAGGTAGCAAATCGGATAATCCTGGATGGACTAAAGAAGAGGATCGAAAAGTCAAGAAATAACTGGGTGGATGAGATACTTCCCATATTGTGGGCCTATAGGAATACCTGTAGAGTCACGACAAATGCAACTCCTTTCATGTTGGCATATGGGGCGGAAGCGGTAGTTCCCGTGGAGATATCACATTCTTCTCCAAGGATTCAGGCTTTTGATGAGAAAGAAAATGAGGAAGGGCAGAAGTTAGCCCTGGATCTAATCGATGAAGTACGAGATAAAGCACACGCAAAGATAGTAGAATATCAGAAAAAGGCTTCATTCTACTACAACCTAAGGGTTAAAGAGAGGTTTTTCAAACAAGGTGACCTAGTCTTGAGAAAAATAGAGGCTTCTGGTGTCGGCCAGAAAGGAAAGCTTGCCCCAAATTGGGAAGGGCCATATAGAGTCAAGAGCGTTCAGGGTAGAGGAACCTACAAGCTGGAGACTATGGATGGTTTTGAAGTCCCGAGAACCTGGCACGCACAAAACCTGAAGGTTTACTACGTGTGAGATGGTCGAAGTACGATTTTCACTCGTCGGGATGGCGAGTAGGTTGAAAAGCACCTTGAAGCTTTGCTTGCTTAGGATTTATATGTTTTAGTTTTATTACTAAATTTATTAAGACTTGTGTAAGGGACGAATCCCAGACAATTTTATGAAATTCATAAGTTCTTCAAAGTATGTTTGTGGCCTAACAAATAAAAATCAAATGCATGGATGCAAGCATAAAAGGTGATAAATGAAATAGATCTGATAGATGTTACAAAAGTTTGATAAATAAAGTCTCGAAAATAAAAAAAGCCACGCAGAGCTGAAAAAGCTCTAAGGAGCTGAAGTACCCTTGGCATCCATATCATCGTCCTCTCCACTCTCGCTGGATGTCTCTGTCGTCTCGGAGGAGGAGGAAGAGCTGTCGTCCTCAGCAGGTCTGGAAGAAGACTCGGGAGGAGGAAGGAGTGGATCCTGAGGAACATGGTCGGAGACAACTACTCGGGTACGAAACCTCTGTAGCAAAGCCTCGTCATCAGGACAGATATAGTCCGCCGGGTTAATATCAGGACAAGCCTCGTTCACGGTCCCAAGGGCCGTGTCCCAACCAGTCCTAAAAAACTCGGGAAAGACTGAATCATCCCTAATCCTCATAGATTGGGCAAACTCCTCCGAGTCCAGATAGTTGTCTATAGCCTTATCCTTATCCGCCCGAAGTACCACCAGCTCGGCGTTAGACTCTCCGAGTTCTTCCTCCTTGCGCTTGAGCTTCTTCTCCAGGGTAGCATACTTCTTCTGCTGCCTCCTGAGGGCATTATCGGCCTTATCAGAAGCCCGCTTCCATGATTCGGCTTGCCTCACAGCGCCTTGAAAGTAGGCGTTAGACTGAAACAAAACAATTAACAAAGTATAAGGCAAGAAAGTGCTACAAGAACGAGAAATAAGTTTAAAAAAGAGAAGGCATACCGAAGCCAGAGATTGGGCTCCCATGAGCTTAATCCTCTCAAGGTCAGGGGTGGCCACCACATCAGTAAAGTCCTTTGGAGTCACGCTATGGTAGGACCAATCCCAAGCATGCTTCGTGGAACCAACCACGGTATCCCCTCGGCGGAATCCCCAGAGAGGCTGAAAGGCGCCTGTAGCAGCAGCAGCAGGGGCAACAGCAGTGATAGGAGCATTATGGCCCTCAGCTCCTTCAGTTGAAGCCTCCCCCATAGGCTCCTTGTGCTTTCTCAAGAAGATAGGCTCTGTCGCCTTTCCTCTGGTGTCTAGGCCTGCTAACCGAGCTTTCTTCATCCTAGCTGTTTCCTCGACCAAGGGGACATTGTCCTCGTTAATCTCTTTAGCAGCTGAAACAAAGCAAAAGACAAAATAAGTGATGTTAATAATGCGTGGAATAAAGAAAAATTGAGAAGGGAAGAGAAATACCCTGTTGAGAAACAGAGGATAGTCCCACATGAATCAGGGAAAACTCTTCTAAAAGAGTCCAGCTGGTGGTGGTGCCATCATCCTGAGTGAGCCCATTATAAATGATAGTTTCTTCAGGAGTTAAGTGAATGGATTTGAGGCTACCATCACTGACCTTCCCGAAGGAAGATCGAAAGAGCGTGCCCCAATCGCCATTCTCCCAACGTAACCCGACGAAACTATTCCTCCAATATGGATTATTATCAGGAATAGAGGCGCTGTTAAAGATATGTTTGCTTTTGGGTCTTTGTTTGACATAAACCCAGCCACAAATATTGGAAGAACTATTGTAACATTGAAAGACTTTCCTAAAAACGGCTACAGAAAGAGGAAAGCCCTCCCTAAGACAACAAACCATAAAACATAGAATATTCCTCCAGGCGTTTGGAGGAAGCTGACACGGGTTGATTTGTAAGTCAGCCAAAAGATGAGGGATAAAAGGATGGAAAGGGAACCTAAGCCCAGCATTAAGGGCGTCGGTGTAGATGAAGAGAGTATCAGGCCTCCAGTGTCAAGTACGGTCACCACCAGAGACTGGAACTAGTCTAAAGGGGGGAGGGACGTTATAACGAGCATTTAGTTTATTGAAATCTATGTTATGCCAAGTATTACAGTGATTAAAGGAGTCGAGATGTGCAGTGGAAGGATATTCATCCCCCCTAGTGTTAATCATATCGATCAAAGACATATACGAAGAACGAATATCGATATCCTTACCTCGTTTTGAAGCCGAGGCTATCTTTGCCGCCCTCTCGGAATTCTTGTCAGCCATTAGAAAGCTAGAAAAAGCCTGAAGGAGAGGTTGGAAAACTAAAGGAGGGATTTGAGAGAGGAAAGGCTAGAAAGTTGGAGGAAGGATGAGAAGAAATTTGTTGGATGATTGAAGAAATGAAATGAGAGGTGTGAGGAATCACACTCTCATCCCACCTCTTTATAGCCAAGAAGAAGGGGATTTGGGCCTCAAAAAAGCCCATATGGGCCCAAAAATGGAAGGATCTGGAATGTTCCAGAATATTTTAGAAAAGTCTTAGAAAAGTCTTAGAAAAGTATGGAAAAATCTGGAATGATATGGAAGATTCCAGAATATTCTGGAAGTCAGGCTTAAGAGTTCAAGCCCAACCCAAGTTTGAACGGGCTTTGGAATTAAAGCATGATAGAGGCCCAGTCCAAGAAAGCCCAGAAAGAGGGCCCAATTAGTTGATAAATAAGGCCCAGATTTAAGAAATAGGCCTATGAAGCCCAGTAAGAGGATAAGCCCAGTTAAAATGAGCTCAAAAGAATACAGCCCAGGATAAGGGCCCAAATCATAGAAATATGCAAGAAATTAATAGATTACAGACCAATTCGACCAGGAAACACAAAGGAATCATGATCAAAACTCCTGAGGTCGAAATCTTGTCGATCAGGGCTGAAAAATAAGCTTAATTCGACCTGAATTGAGACTCATTCGACTAGAAATCAACTGAAAACCCTGGTCGAAACAATCCTGCTCGAAATAGCTTCGACCAAGGCAAGAAAGGCGGCTAATTCGGTCAAAACAAAGAATTCTGACCTCAAACCCTGACCAAAAAATTTCCTGGTCGAAAAAGGGAAAATAGCTGTTTTATTCGATCAAGAATGGCAGAATGTTTTTGACCCGGTCGACCAGGAAACCAAATAAAATCCTGGTCGAATGAGCCCTGCCCGAATTTGCATCGACCTGGGCAACAAATGAAGGTTAATTCGGTCAAAAACGGAGATCCTGACCGAAAAGGGCGAAAATCCTAGTCGAAAAAAAAAAAAAAAAAAGGGAAAAAAAATCCTGGCCGAAATTCGACCAGGACCTCTGCTCGAATATTCCTGCTCGAATTTCCTTCGACCAGGGCTGAAAGAAGGTTAATTCGACCAGGATCCTGGCCGAATGGATTCCTGGTCGAAAACTGTATTAAAAAAAAAAAAAAAATCAGGAAATTCCTTAAAATAATTTTTGAAAAATGTTAATATTTTCAGAAATTAAGGAATAAATCCAGAAATTAAGGATAAAATCCAGAAATTAAGGAATAAATCCAGAATTTAAGGATAAATTCCAGAAATTAAGGAATAAATCCAGAAATTAAGGAATAAATCCAGAAATTAAGGATAAATTCCAGAAATTAAGGAATAAATCCAGAAATTAAGGATAAATTCCAGAAATTAAGGATAAATCCCAGAAATTAAGGGAAAAATCCAGAAATTAAGGGAAAAATCCCGGAAATTAAGGGAAAATTCCAGAATTTAAGGATAAATTCCAAAAATTAAGGAATAAATCCAGAAATTAAGGAATAAATCCAGAAATTAAGGATAAATTCCAGAAATTAAGGAATAAATCCAGAAATTAAGGATAAATTCCAGAAATTAAGGATAAATCCCAGAAATTAAGGGAAAAATCCAGAAATTAAGGGAAAAATCCCGGAAATTAAGGGAAAATTCCAGAAATTAAGGATAAATCCCAGAAATTAAGGGAAAAATCCAGACATTAAGGGAAAAATCCAGAAATTAAGGATAAATCCCAGAAAAATAAGGAAAAATCCCAGAAAAATTAGGGAAAATCCCAGAAAAATTAGGGAAAATTCCAGAAATTAGGGAAAAATCCCGGAAATAAGGGAAAAATTCCTGGAAATCAAAATAATTCCTAAATAAAAGGAAAAATTCGTTGTAAATGTGTAGGTCGCTCCACACTTTACGGGAAAACGAAACCCTGTAAGGGAACAAATAGACCTAACTTCTGCGAAACCTATTCAATGTTTCCCAAAAGTTGGGGGGAAAATGATAGGGATAAATAAATTATGATTGTATAATTAAATACTGCATTAATTGTACAAGTTGTGGGTTACTAGGCCCAATAAAAAGATATATGAAACTCAGACCAGAAAGGTTAAGCCTGATGGACCAGATCAGGCCTGATGGAATAAAAAAGGCCCAAAAGCCCTAATTATTAATTAATTTCGTAATTAATTAATAAGGGAAAAATCAGCTATTGAGAAGAGTCCCGATAAGGATATAAATCCTTATAGATTAGCCTCAAGGGGACCTAAAAGGATAAGGGATCAGCTTCCTACTTCCTAGGACTCCTAAGTCTATCCTAATTCAAAGGCTTGTCCACCAAGTCTCCTATACCAAGTCCAATTCAAGGACCACCAACATCTATATAAGGGGTCTCACCCCCACCCACAAGAACTACGTTTTTTGACTTGATCATTGGTAATCAGCAAGGTACGTAGGCATCTTGTTAAGGCAGATTGAGTCACGAAACACAAGAGCAGTCAAATCGAGCCTTGGAGCTCACGTTCCTTAGTATTAAATACAGCAATTATATATAGTAGTTTTAATCCATAACAATTATAATGAGTTGATTTGGGGCTGTTGTAATGTAACTTGGATGGAGTTTTGATTGGGTTGTGAATTGGGGTTGAATTGTGGTGGATTTGGAATGGTTTAAATTTGGGAAATCACGTAAACATAGCCGTCGTAATGTCCGATTTACTTTAGACTGCTTTTGTTCATAACATTAGGACCCGAGAACTCCCTGCTAGATTTTGACCGTTGCCATGTTTAGATAGTTCATGTTACGAGCTTCGTTTTGATATGTGGTTCGTTTGATTCCGATGAACGGTTTAGGAGAAACGGCCGTTTTAAATAACGACGTTTCGCGAACGAAACATTACCCCTCGCCTTACTTTGAAACATAGGTTAAAGACCTTAAAGGACTAATTGAAGTATGAAACATTAATGTAAGGTGTAATAGGCAGTTGGTAAGACAATTGCGAAAGAATCGCCTTAAAAATCGTAATGGGTAATTTATTAAAAATGGTGGAGCTGAGGGTACTCAAGTGACTTAAGAGAATCAGTAAGCGCAAAACGAGCGTTAGAGTCTGAGTTGGTTAGAGTATAGATTTACAAGTGACTTTGGTTTAATTCCAACTTACTTGTTGTTTATAGGTTACCAGACTCGTCCCGAGCCATTGTAACCCCCAGTCGCTCAGGCAAGTTTTCTACCCGTATAACTGTTGTTGTGATGTATATGTGTATATGCATGATCTTGTGATAAATGCATATTTGTTATTAGCAAATTCTTGCGATATATTGTAGCATGTGATATGGTATATATGCATGCCTGTTTTATATTATTGATTTATATATCTGTTGGTTCAAATGCTTATAGTTGCATAATACCTATGCTAGAGATAAGCGGTATTTGAGTTTACCCTTAGTATAGGGGATAAAAGGTGAACATATTTCTAAACCGGGAGTCGATGTTCCAGAGAATAATATATATATATATATATTTATATATATATATATATATATATATATATGGTTATAGTTTTCAAAACTATTAATCGAATAAGGTTTATTCGATAACTTTATCTTTATTTTATTATTTGAATATTATTTCGAATATTCATCCGAGGACTTATGACTCCTTTTATTGTATTAATTGAATATTATTTCGAATATTTATTTGAGGATGTATGACTCCTTTATTTTATTTAATGAATATTATTTATAATATTTATTCGAGGTATTATGACTCCGCTTATTATTTAATAATATTCTTTATTTTATTAAAGAATAAGGTGTCGATAATCAAACTTATCTTTGATGATTCAATAAAGATAGTACTTTCGTATAAGTATATTTTTGGTTATTTAATACTCATTTCAAGTATAAGTTTTACAACATCTACTTCAATTATTTTTATAAAGATTATTCTTTATGGGAATATTATTTAAACAATAATATTCAGATATTTTCTAATATATTGGGACTAATTTATTTTGTTAAATCAGCATCACTGCAAACATTCTTAAAAATGTTTTGCGAGCCTTCAAAATGAATTTTTAAAGTTAGAGCGGATCCCAAAACTCATTTTTATATTTAAGATCCTCTTTTCGAAGGGGATTTAAATACTCACTCAAAACCTGAGGGATCCGGCTCTGTGGTGTGTTTTATATTCGCAACAAGGTTGCTGTCTTGATAAAAGAATTTTGATTACTTACCCAACACTCGGGAAGTAAAATTCTTGGAACAAGTTAATCCATTAACAGGCATCGCCTGGGAAATATCGGTGAGTTTTCCTTTCCAACCAGATACGACTTTTTGGTGGAGCCGTATCAACAAGTTTCTACTTGGGGAAAGGGGGAACGAGCTTTACGTTTCAGAGTCATGGATTTCATCTGAACTAGGAGTGGCGTAAGTGGTCGAGTGGCGCCGGCCCAGCCTTATTATATTGGCCCATAATGGCCTGGAAGTTCCGCTAAGGCGGTCCATTCCTTAGGAGTTCAGTGTTCGGTTGACAAGTAAATCCGACAGGTTCTCCTCTACATATAGAAAATGGTGGGGTTGTACTACTACGACTGATCATCGTAAGTGGTCTTCCTGGCGCGGCAAACTCCCGTAATGAGTTCATCTTCCAATTGGATATTTCTGCAACACTACCCAGAGCACTTCGATAGAAAGGCTACGGTTGGGCGATTGTTGAGTGTTGGCAGGGTCAAG
Source organism: Apium graveolens (assembly GCF_009905375.1). Classification (NCBI taxonomy): domain Eukaryota; kingdom Viridiplantae; phylum Streptophyta; class Magnoliopsida; order Apiales; family Apiaceae; genus Apium; species Apium graveolens. The sequence continues at coordinate 79,000,121 of NC_133647.1, forward strand.
TTTTCAAATTGATGTGTGCATGAAATGAAGTATCTCATAACTTCATTTTATTTTGATGATATTTTAAAGATTGAATCTATTCAAGTATTATCTTGTAGTCTCATCTATGTGATGAACTTTAGAACTAATTATAACTTGAACGGTGGTAGTTCAAGTAGTTTTTGGAAAAGATATAAGTATATTGGAGTATCTTGTAACTTCATCTTTTAAACTTATATCTAGTAAATGATTATCTTATGCATGTCAAAGATTTTCAGAAAAATGTTGAGACAAGGTTAGATATATGAGATCACCTTGCAACGATAGTTTTATACAGTATAAACTGGAACTCTGTGTATATTATGCATGGAAGAGGACTTCCAAGATTTTGAAAAGTATATATGTATATATACTGAATATTTTGCAACTTCATCGCATTAAGATATCAACTTGGTTCATTTATTTTGACCAAGACTTTCATGAGTACTATGAGAAGGCTCATATATTGTTAATCATTATACATATTATTTTGGTGGGCTTGCTGCTCACCCTTGCTTTCTTCTTTCATCACACAACAACAGATAGAAAAGATGAACAGGACCAAGCTCCCAATTCGCGAGCGGATAGGAAACGTTCCGCAGTTTCCTATAGGCGTTGATGTCGTTGTAGCTGAGGTAGGAAATACCAATAGGCTAGGCTTCAACTTTTGATGTACCAGATTTATGTATATTTATGAATTGTAATAATGGCAAAGAAATGTAAATTTATTCAGAAACCCTTTTAAGGTGTATTGGCATATATTTGTGGAATAAAACGACTTGTGATTATTTTTGGATATTCATCTCTGAGACTATAACTTGTGGTGTGTGTGTTTATTGTGGGGTCACAGTACAGAGTAGTTGATTATTTATTAAGATTGGGTGTTATTAAGGGAAATGGAACTCGTGACAACCCGGATCCCCAACCCCGGATTTGGGGGTGTTACAGAAGTGGTATCAGAGCTAAGCGTTATAAACCTCAGAGATGATGTGACGTTAAGATAATAACTAAGATAATAAGAACTCTTGCCAAGTTCATAGTCGGGCTACCTAACGTAGTACTGACAGTTAAAACCCTTATGGGAACCCTTATAAATATCGTGGTAGAAGCGTAGTTCGTGATCGTATATGGTAGCGGGACTCCGAACCCTGAGGTTGAGGAGCAACAACACGATGATATTTTATTACTTATTGGAGATCAGATTATGGATCCGATAGAGCGTCCTAACGCGGGATCGGATGATGTTCATATTGAGGATGTAGCGGTTGAGGATGTTGTCCTAGAAGGGACAATTGCTGAGGAAGATCCCATGGATGATCCTGACAAGAATGAATAAAGGACCACTGATGAATTGATGACCATGGTTAGGTCGACTACCAGAGGTAGGATTGGTCGATCACTACCGGAGGTTCGTTCAAGTTTATAAAGATAGTAGCCCCCTTTAACGTGGCTTACTCGTAAGACTGAGAAGTTCGAATAGACAGAGAAATGCGAGAACAACTTTTAAGAACTAAAGCAAAGGTTGGTGACGGCCCCTATGTTGGCGTTGCCGGATGGAAAAAGGAGATTTTGTGATTTGTATTGACGCTTCGCATAAGGAATTAGGGTGCTCTTATACAGCACAACAAGGTAATCGCGTACGCGTCAAGACAATTAAGGGAATATAAAATTCGATACCCCCACCCAGGAGCTTGGGCTCGTGGCAATAGTTTTGCCCTAAATATTGGAGGCACTACTTGTATGGAGAGAAGTGCGAGATTTACACAAGCCATAAGTGCTCTAGTGCATTTTCACGTAGAAAGAGCTCAACATGCGCCAGAGGAGATGGTTAGAACTAATCAAGGACTACGATTATGAGATTCTTTATCATCCAGGGAAAGCCAAAATGGTGGCTAATGCCCTTAGTATAAAAGAGAAACTCAAGATAATAATGTCTTTGGGAGAGTTTATAAGAGATTTTGAGAAAATGGAAATAGAAGTGAAGGTAACCGAAGCCGGTACCGAAAAGCTGTTTGAGATTGCAATACAGACCGAATTATCGGAAAAGAACATATTGTGCCAGAAAGAGTGATGAATGAAGGCAGAGAGCCAACAATTAGATAAAAGATTAATACCGAGAAAAATGATAAAGGGAATAATGAGGTATTCCTACAGAATTTGAGTTCCAAACGTTTAAGAGCTTAAAGATGAAATCTTAGATGAAAGTTAGTTTGAGGAATAAGATTTAGAGCAAACCCTGAACGTGATAGTCAGGGAGGTCGCCATCAAGATAAAAAGGAACCCATAACATAATGAAGTGGAAAACAAGGATTTTTAACGTATAAGATAACCCCGATTATGGGAGAAGGTTGGAACATTTCATACTGAGAAAACAGAAGTTGAACAAGATAGGGAGAATCAGAATGGTACTCCTATTGGGAAATTCATGGACCTGTCTAAACAAAACTTATACTTTTACCCCTAACCACCACCTTGGGGAAACAATGTGGTGTGAAATTCTTTCAGGACCTTTAAGTCGCTAAGCTCTCAGAGTTCCAAGGAACAAGCTGACCCAGTCGAGGCAAGAGCCTGGCTAAAGGAAATACATGAATCATTTGAGATTCTAAATGATTGACGAATCACAAAAGAGTGTTTTTGTCACTTACCCTCCTAAGAGAGAGACCACCCACTGGTGAAAGACCAAGGAAGGCACGGAGTAAGAGATTATAATAAACTGATTTAAGTTCAGTCAATTTTTTTTAGGAAAGTACTTCCCAAGGTTATGGAGATAGTGTAAAAGCTTTAGAGACAGAACAAAGGCAGACGAGTATAATGAATTATGAATCTAAGTTGTAAAAGTTATCAAGATTCGTTCTGAGGACACGAATCCAGAATGACGGGATGTATGAAATTAATGCTTATGTAGTGTTGGTTCATGAAATAATGATAAGAGAAAGGAAAATAAAAAGAAACTGGAGTGGAAAGGAATATAAAGGCAATAGAGTTTGAGGAATGATAAGGGAGTTGGGTATGAGGAAACCCTAAAGACTCGTAGTAATAGAAATAGAAAAGTATGTAATCGTCAGGATGAGGGTGATTCACCATGAGTTAAATTGATGGTTGAAGGTATAAGAGATACATATATTTTATCCCCTGTAAGTTGGGAGGATTCGAGGAAACCTTGAGATAGTTCGAAGGATAAATAATGAGACGCGGATAGACCGAGGAGACAAGAAAGTAAGAAATTAGGAAAATTGGATGAAGGAAGGACCTTCAAGAATGTGAAGTGTAAGACCGGTGGCTTGATACCCAGAAAGGGAGACGCCAGGTATGAAAGATATCCCAACATTAAGAGGACTGTTGAAATAAACAACAAAAGTAAATACAGAATTATTAAGAAGAAGTTCACGTTGAACACGACCAATATCTTCCAGAACAACCCTGTTGTCATTACCAAATTAGGAAAGAAAAGCAGATAACCGTTGTTATCTTTTGAAGGCCATAATTGACTGACCTCATTTTGAATACAGATGTTATTATGAAATTAGGCATATACTATCGAGGTGGGAATGATTGAATAAGACACCCTTATCAGGGATATATGACTTGAGTTATCCATGGAAGGATGCAGGTACCTTTTAAAGGTGGAATTAAGGATAGAACATCGGTAACTTAAAATGAATCCTAGGGGAATGCATAAAGGTTAGCATTTCACCTTTAATAGGGATAGTATGAGTTTTGATAGTATAAATTGGAAAGGATTAAGGTAATAACAACCTTTAAGTATCAGTGGGGAAATTTTTCAGAAACATATAGACAATGGTTCTAGTATTAGTAAAAGGTATTTCGATATGCCCTGTATCTAGGGAATACAGGAGGAACGATTCAAGGATAACCTTAGAGGTTTTACAAGGAGAAAGGTAATATTCAAAATTTTCAAGAGTAAAAATGTTGATAAAGGAAATATGACGTAATTATAATGATGCCAAGTGGGGCACGTGTTAAACCACGAGAGAATATGGATTGAACCAGTAAAGGTCGAAATTGTTCAGGGCAATTAGGACCTAAGATAAAATATGTCCTAAGTATAATCGAGAGTCAGTCGTGACAATGATTAACCTCTAAAGACTGAGGCAATAACTTATGAAAAAATGGTGATATTTTTTTTTACTCATCAGATTTTAAGGAAAACATCTTCACATAAGCAGTGATTGAAATGAGGTAGAAAATTTATTTGGAGGTGGTTAAAATGACATTGACTGTAAGGAAATTTTACTATCAGGAAAGGCCAAAGAGGTGGCCGACACTTTAAAGGTAAGAGGATAATTATAGGTGCTTGTGCCAAAGGAATACAGTGATGATGGTTAAAGCTATAAAGGTTGTATTATGGTTTGGAAGATTGACATTCCTTCTGATGACTGTGCAATACCCAACTGTAATAGTAGTTGGTAAAGGTTTAATTCGTGTAATCGCCATGAGCGGGCTATCTATCTCAGAAGATACTATCTTGAGATAAGCCAGAACCATGTTTCAAAAAGGACTAGACGAACCCTTGAGTTAAGTCTTCTATTTAAGGCATACGATTAAGAATGGTATTAACCTGCTATCGATTGCTTTGACTGAAACTCTTCTGCAATTTTATCTACTTCATGTCATGAAAGTACGTCAAGTTCAAGAGTGTTCTTTATGAATCATGAACGGTGATCATGTTACCTCCTTAGAAGAATTAGATACGAGATGTATGGACTCCGTATGGTTAGCTATTAAGACTTCATGGAAAATGAATGACTACAGTAGGTCAGTGGTGGACCATAGTAAGGCATCAATGATTCTGCGAGTAATGAGCTGATTACAACCGTGAGAGTTGTATTGGAATGGGTGTTGAGATTGAGTACCACTAATCGGGTCGTGGTAGTGTATAAGTTATCATTGATAGACTAATTAAGTAGATCTACCTATTGAATATTTATTCCCTCTTATGAAAAGAGAGTCGTATTACTATATGAGGAAGGTTGCGGTGCAAGCATAGGATTCTAGTAACGATGATGTCTAGAATGAGATCCCAGATTCGATTTTCGATATCGAGGGAGTTTCAAAGGTGATTGTGTATAAGCTCGAGGAAGAGCATGGGTCCATAGAATGATGGACGGAATAGCGAAAATATTTAAGCATGCAAAATGCGATGCGATAATACTTGATGTTGATATATATAAACATATGTTTTGTTCTCCTATGACAAACCTCTATAATTCAGAGGTAGGTTCCAAACCAGATATTTTGTGGCAGTATATTTTTTTTCATATATACAATTCTCTTCAGTTCGTTCTTTTCTCTTCTTTTCATTTCATATAAACTGAGAAGAACAACCCTTCCAGAAGGGGATGTATCGCCGAATGACTATCTATCTGTGTGATAGAAGCTGAGTAGGATACCAGCTATTGTTTAATTGCTTGTCAAGTACTAAAGGCTGGCCACCTTCTGTACTAACTATGCGATATAACAAGTGTTCATGATCATAGTGATCTCTCAATAAGTTCTTTTACTTCTATATGATTGATCAAACCTTGGAAAATGGAAACAGCTGAGAAAGGAGTAGTAAAGTTATGGTGGTAGTCAGAATGGAAGCACATTCGTGATACTAAGGTTGACGTGGTTATTAAAAGGTTATAGAACATTAACGAGCAAAAGTATAACCAGTATAATATTAGGAACGGAAGGTAGTAGCGATTACAAACTAGAAAAGAATGGGTATTGAGAAGCAAAAGCTATAATGCTAGAAGCTATGATGGGAGACGGTGCAATAGACTTGAAAGAATTTAGAATGATCACTTAACGCGGATTAAGTTATCTTACGACAATAGATCATATGTCATTATCGAGATGTCGCCTTATGAGATCCTTGAGGGAAGACAATGTCGATCTCCCTTATGTTAGGATGAAGTTGTAGAGCGCAAGATGCTCGGACCAGCAGTGGTCCAAAGGACCAAGGATTTAATAGATTTAATCAGAGGATGGCTGGTAGTAGCCCAAGATGGACATAAGAAGTATGTTGATTTGATACGAAAGGACAAAGAATAGGAAGTAGGGGACCTAGTGTTGTTAAAGGTATTCCCTTGGAAACCCTTGGAAAGGATTGATGAGATTCAGAAAGAAAGGAAAGCTAAGTCCACAATTTGTCGGACCCTTGGATATATTAAGAAGTATTGGGAAGTTAGCATATGAGCTAGCCTTACCCCAGAACATGTAGCAAGTCATAACGTGTTTCACGTATCAATGTTAAGGAAGTGTAATTCGGATGCCAGATAAATAGGGGCATATGAGCGCATAGACATGCAACCAGACGTAACCTATATGGAGCAACTAGGAAGGGTTATAGAGTGAAAAGGAACAAGTGCTTAAGAGAAGGGTTATCAAACTAGGCGGAGTTTGGTGGTAGGACCACAATGTGGGAAAATTTTCTTGAGAGTTAGAAAGTGTAATGCTAAGAGAGTATCCCTATTCATTTTCTATCTGATTCCGGGACGGAATCCTTTTAAGGAGGGGAGACTGTAATAACCCCAAATTTTGGAATTTTTTTGAAACCCTTATGAATAGTGTTTTTGCTGAATGAGAAAACTTTTCATGCCACGCTATGTAGGGGTTCTGTTATTGATCTTCTGGGATGTTATTAGTACTCTATGTGGTATATAAGTGTATGAAAAGATCGTCAGAATCCAATTCCGAACACTTTGGTTTTTCCCGGAAATCCACTAGATACGGAAAGAATTGAGTATAAAAGAATTGAGTATAAGGTAACAGGATAAAAAGGATTTAAATTAAAGGATTATAAGAGAGGATCATAAAAGGAATATAATGTATTGAGAAAGGTTAAGGAAACCCAAGTAATAAGATCCCGGGTATGATCCCTCAAACGATAAACGAAAGCGAAAGTTAAGCGAACCGTATAACAGATCAGTGGTCATTAGGTAAACAATTAGGAAGTTAATCAAAGGGATTAGAGAGGATGATGTCACCCAACCAATGAGAAGAGGACAAAGAGGGGAGGATGACATCATGAGCATGACATAAGCATGACATAAGGGAAGGAGATGTGGTTGAATTAAAACCACACAAAGTTTAAGGCTAAAAAGGTAATTAACCAAAACAAAAACAAAACTACATCCACCAAGCCAAAACAAATCATTTTTCACCAAAACAAAATTCTATTTCTCATCACCAAGAACATTGCTCTCGGCTTTTTGCATTTTCAAAGGGAAAATTTTCAAAATCCAAGATCCAAGCTTCCTAAATTGGTAAGATAATTCCCTAGTATTCCTTATGCATAGGTATGGCTATATTATGAGTTTAAGCATCCCATTCATTCTCTATCTTCTCCAATAAATCAATGAAGAAGACAATGAATAGTGATTTCAAGGTTTTTAACTTGATTTTTCTTGCTTTTCCTTTAAGATCCAAGCATTCCGAAGACTCCTCAAGGCTTCCTAGCTACTCACACCACTTTAAGGAAGGTATATCATCTCCAAACCCTAGATTTACTTTGTATATTAGGATGATTTTGGTTGATATGGTATTAGAGTAGCTTAGTGATTGTTGGTTTAAGAGTTGGGTTGGAATGGTGGTGAATGGATTGTTGAAATCTTATGATTTGGTTAAAGAATGTAGTATAGTTTAAATTCAAGTTTTAGGATTAAGTAAATTGATTATAATGAGTTGATTTGGGGCTGTTGTAATGTAGTTTGGAATGAGTTTTGATTGGGTTGTGAATTGGGGTTGAATTGTGGTGGATTTGGAATGGTTTAAATTTGGGAAATCGCGTAAATATAGCCATCGTAATGTCCGATTTACTTTAGACTGCTTTTGTTCATAACATTAGGACCCGAGAACTCCCTGCTAGATTTTGACCATTGCCATGTTTAGATAGTTCATGTTACGAGCTTCGTTTTGATATGTGGTTCGTTTGATTCCGATGAACGGTTTAGGAGAAACGGCCGTTTTAAGTAACGACGTTTCGCGAACGAAACATTACCCCTCGCCTTACTTTGAAACATAGGTTAAAGACCTTAAAGGACTAATTGAAGTATGAAACATTTATGTAAGGTGTAATAGGCAGTTGGTAAGACACTTTCGAAAGAATCACCTTAAAACTCGTAATGGGTAATTTATTAAAAATGGTGGAGCCGAGGGTACTCGAGTGACTTAAGAGAATCAGTAAGCGCAAAACGAGCGTTAGAGTCTGAGTTAGTTAGAGTATAGATTTACAAGTGACTTTGGTTTAATTCCAACTTACTTGTTGTTTATAGGTTACCAGACTCGTCCCGAGCCATTGTAACCCCCAGTCGCTCAGGCAAGTTTTCTACCCGTATAACTGTTGTTGTGATGTATATGTGTATATGCATGATCTTGCGATAAATGCATATTTGTTATTAGCAAATTTTTGTGATATATTGTAGCATGTGATATGGTATATATGCATGCCTGTTTTATATTATTGATTTATATATCTGTTGGTTCAAATGCTTATAGTTGCATAATACCTATGCTAGAGATAAACGGTATTTGAGTTTACCCTTAGTATAAGGGATAAAAGGTGAACATATTTCTAAACCGGGAGTCGATGTTCCCGAGAATAATATATATATTTATATATATATATATATGGTTATAGTTTTCAAAACTATTAATCGAATAAGGTTTATTCGATAACTTTATCTTTATTTTATTATTTGAATATTATTTCGAATATTCATCTGAGGACTTATGACTCCTTTTATTGTATTAATTGAATATTATTTCGAATATTCATTTGAGGATGTATGACTCCTTTATTTTATTTAATGAATATTATTTATAATATTCATTCGAGGTATTATGACTCCGCTTATTATTTAATAATATTCTTTATTTTATTAAAGAATAAGGTGTCGATAATCAAACTTATCTTTGATGATTCAATAAAGATAGTACTTTCGTATAAGTATATCTTTGGTTATTTAATACTTATTTCAAGTATAAGTTTTACAACATCTACTTCAATTATTTTTATAAAGATTATTCTTTATGGGAATATTATTTAAATAATAATATTCAGATATTTTCTAATATATTGGGACTGATTTATTTTGTTAAATCAGCATCACTCCAAACATTCTTAAAAATGTTTTGCGAGCCTTCAAAATGATTTTTAAAAGTTAGAGCGGATCCTAAAACTCATTTTTATATTTAAGATCCTCCTTTCGAAGGGGATTTAAATACTCGCTCAAAACCTGAGGGATCCGGCTCTGTGGTGTGTTTTATATTCGCAACAAGGTTGCTGTCTTGATAAAAGAATTTTGATTACTTACCCAACACTCGGGAAGTAAAATTCTTGGAACAAGTTAATCCATTAACAGGCATCGCCTGGGAAATATCGGTGAGTTTTCCTTTCCAACTAGATACGACTTCTTGGTGGAGCCGTATCAACAAGTTTCTACTTGGGGAAAGGGGGAACGAGCTTTACGTTTCAGAGTCATGGATTTCATCTAAACTAGGAGTGGCGTAAGTGGTCGAGTGGCGCCGGCCCAGCCTTATTATATTGGCCCATAATGGCCTGGAAGTTCCGCTAAGGCGGTCTATTCCTTAGGAGTTCTGTGTTCGGTTGACAAGTAAATCCGACAGGTTCTCCTCTACATGTAGAAAATGGTGGGGTTGTACTACTACGACTGATCATCGTAAGTGGTCTTCCTGGCGCGGAAAACTCCCGTAATGAGTTCATCTTCCAATTGGATATTTCTGCAACACTACCCAAAGCACTTCGATAGAAAGGCTACGGTTGGGCGATTGTTGAGTGTTGGCAGGGTCAAGTTTTCAAATTGATGGGTGCATCAAATGAAGTATCTCATAACTTCATTTTATTTTGATGATATTTTAAAGATTGAATCTATTCAAGTATTATCTTGTAGTCTCATCTATGTGATGAACTTTAGAACTAATTATAACTTGAACAGTGGTAGTTCAAGTAGTATTTGGAAAAGATATAAGTATATTCGAGTATCTTGTAACTTCATCTTTTAAACTTATATCTAGTAAATGATTATCTTATGCATGTCAAAGATTTTCAGAAAAACGTTGAGACAAGGTTAGATATATGAGATCACCTTGCAACGATAGTTTTATACAGTATAAACTGGAACTCTGTGTATATTATGCATGGAAGAGGACTTCCAAGATTTTGAAAAGTATATATGTATATATACTGAATATTTTGCGACTTCATCGCATTAAGATATCAACTTGGTTCATTTCTTTTGACCAAGACTTTCATGAGTACTATGAGAAGGCTCATATATTGTTAATCATTATTCATATTATTTTGGTGGGCTTGCTGCTCACCCTTGCTTTCTTCTTTCATCACACAACAACAGATAGAAAAGATGAACAGGACCAAGCTCCCAATTCGCGAGCGGATAGGAAACGTTCCGCAGTTTCCTATAGGCGTTGATGTCGCTGTAGCTGAGGTAAGAAATACCAATAGGCTAGGCTTCAACTTTTGATGTACCAGATTTATGTATATTTATGAATTGTAATAATGGCAAAGAAATGTAAATTTATTCAGAAACCCTTTTAAGGTGTATTGGCATATATTTGTGGAATAAAACGACTTGTGATTATTTTTGGATATTCATCTCTGAGACTATAACTTGTGGTGTGTGTGTTTATTGTGGGGTCACAGTACAGAGTAGTTGATTATTTATTAAGATTGGGTGTTATTAAGGGAAATGGAACTCGTGACAACCCGGATCCCCGACCCCGGATTTGGGGGTGTTACACTAATCAGCTTTTAAGCTTTTTCACACTGATAATCATGTCTTCACCAACTACTTCTTCAACTTTTACTCACAATGGTGCCAAGTTCGTTACAAACAATTATGCTGCAATTTTAGACCAGGCTGGTATAAATCCTGATTATCACATCTTTCAGGATTTTAAGTGCCAGTGAGGTAGGTTATGCTCTTACAGAACCTACAGTTGTGTCTGGGGACCAAGTTCTTGCTCTATAGAGGACTAGGGTGTATGATGATGGTGGAGAAACTTGTACTCTAAGCATCATTTTTTGAGTTTGGAGAGGAGACAAAGGTTATGACTCCTCAAACAGTTAGAGAAGCTTTTCATCTCCCTGCCCATTCATCTTATACCACCTTCATTGGTGATACTGAAATGAGAAGATTCTTTACTGAAATTGGTTATGACAAGGAGCTCAAGAACATGGGAAAATTGAAGAGGAATGGACTCAAAATGGAGTTGAACTTCTACTTCGACTGTATCACAGAGCCTTCAATGACAAGTGTACCAATTTTGATGCACTCACCATCATGACACATCAAATTTGGTACTCTCTAATTCATGGTGGTAAATATGATTTTTGTAGAGTAGTATTATATTTTATAGGAGATAGAGTAAAATCTGACCCTAATGTAGTATATTATACTAGATTTTGTCAGCTTATTTTTAATCATTATTTTCCCAATACCCCAATCCCTGCTAATAAAATCATATCAGTGTTTAAGCTCACAAAAAGGACTTTCTCTGATTTGATCTCTAAAGATAAGGAGAAGGTTGCTCTTGCACCTCTCAGTTGCCACTTTCAGCTAGGGGTTTGCTAATTACAAGCTTTCCTGAGACTTATGCACAACATAATGTGCAAAGAGCTAAGCTGCATGCTATAATTATTGGGAACCCACATGTAGCTAACCCAAGCTCTACATCCCGAACACTTCCACAAACACAATCCACTTGAGGTGTCTCCTAAAAGGAATATTTCGCAAAAAGAAAGAAGTTAGCAAAGTCTGATGCTCCTCAAGAAAACCCACAAGAGATTATTGTCCAGTCTGCTAGGCCTTATGGTTAGAAAGTTGTCTTGAAGTTTGCTCAGGACTCTGATGCTAATGCTATTATTGGTGCCAATGCTATTATCGGTGCCAATGCTATTATTGGTGCTAATGCTTGCTGGAAAATTGGTATAACAAAAGGTGGATCAAAGGTACAAGCTTCTCATTCTTTTAAGCCTTCAGAAATTGTCGAGAGAAAGCTTGTACTAGTGAAGTCAAAATCAGATGATGAGGATAATGTTGCCTTGTCATCTAAGTTCAAGAAATTAAATCTCGATTCTACTCCAGTTCCAGTTGTACTACCAACTGAAGAGGGCACATCAAACATTGATGCTATAAATATTGATGATCAAAGCCCTAGACCAGGGAAGAGGAAGTTGGTCAAAACTTATCTTGCTCAATAAAAGCTGAAACTGAAATAAGAGATAGCCGAGGAGGGACATGATACATTCATTTCACCTCAAAATCCAATGAGTCATAAGGATGATATAAACACTGATGCACCTGTTACAATCTCTGATTCTCCTGTGAAGCTAAAGAGAAGAGTAAGGGAAGTTACTCATGAGCAATTTGAGAGGATAGCTAAGAGGTTGCAGAAACAAGGAAAGTTTCATGGATCAAGCACACAAGAACCTGTATCTCAAAGGGATGCAGTTGCTACTACTGATCCAGTCCCACAAGAACATACACCTCAATGTGGTGTATCAGACATTGTAGATATTGCACCTCTTGCTACCAAGTCAGTCCAAGAATGGCATGATACGGCCACAGCCAAAATAATAAGTGATCATACTTCTACGAAGATAGCTGAGTTGCAGCTTGGTCATGCATAAGAGTCAGACTCTGAATCTGAATCTGAGGAGAGGGGTACACAAGAACCTGTTTTTCAAAGTAATCTAGAAGCTCCTATATATCCAGCCACACAAGAACCACTACCTCAAAGTGGTAGTGCAGGCTTGACCCCTAATGCAGTCATCTTGGCACTAGACACGGAAGGATACATCCTACTCAAAAAATCAGCTGAAGTTCTTTTAGTTCCATATTTGAATGCTATCCTAGAAGCTGATATTTCATAAACATAAGGTATAAATACTGACTTTTCTTTATCAATATTTAATTTAAATACTGATAGTACAGTGTCAGCATTTACTTCATACTTAAATCCTGATGGTATGATCATGTCTAATCCTTCTAAAAAGAGTACATGTAGTCATGTGACCTCATACATCTTTTCTCAGCCACCTCTTATTTCTGTAGAACAAAATATCCTGAGCCTTTCATGTGAGAATGAAAGAAAAGATCTAGAGAAAAACAAAATTAAAAAGAGGTAGGATCCTTACCTGGAAAAAGGAGAGGTAAATGAGTGTCAGGATTTAAAAAATCCTTGTGAGGAAACTCCGACTCGTAAAAGTCATTAGATAAGCGGAGTGAGAAATAGTGAGACTACTATAAAATATTATAGAGATTTAATTGGTTCTTTGATTTATTTTGCAGGTGCTCAGAGTCCAAAAGAAATAGTTGCTGATCCACAGCCTGTAGACCCTCAGTCAAACTCTGATGCATCAAGTGCTGATAATATCCCTGCAGCTCTAAGTACTGATACTTTCTTGAAGTCCACTCATATTTCTCATCCATCCACATTTGCACTCCCTATTCCTGCTATTGCTCAAGTTGCAGAGCAACCCATTCATGATGAAGCCATAATTCCTGAATCACAACATCACTCTATTGGCACTGAAATTATGGAGTTAAATACTGATGCTCCAGTTCATATGGCTACAATTCTTGAAGATGTAGAGCTAAATGTTGATGGTATGGCAGTTTCTGAAGCAGTTGGATCGCATACTACTCCAATTCCTGACTCAATCTTAAATGTTGATGCTAAAGATGAAGTAGCACAGATAGTCAATGAACTAGTTGTTGATAATGAATCTGTTCATGGAAGTGAGCCTGATGATGGAGAAGATATGAATATGTCCAATATCAATATGATATTAAATCCCGATGAGGATCTTGATGAAATATTCTTTCCTGAAGGCATGTCTAAAAGAGAAAAGAAGCTGAAAATGGCTGAATTGGATGTTATCAACACAAAAAAGTTCTTTGATGAGTAATCGGTTTTTAAATAGAAGGATCCTCATTATCATATTTCTGTTACTCATGCTTCTAAACACTTGGAGACAGTTGAGAAGTAAATTTCAAATCCTAATATTCTCACGCATCTTAAGGCTTCAACTTTAATGGTCAAGTCCATTCAAGGATGCCTTCTTTGAAGCTAAATTCAAATTTGATCTTGAGATGCAAAAGCAATTGAAGCCTATTCTTTCCAGACAGGACAAACTTGAAGCCAATCAGGCTAAGTTAGAAGCAACCCAACAAAAGATGTCTGGGCAATGGGATGAGGTACAACAATTAACGGAGCTAATTGTTTCCCTTCTACTTGGTGATGATGTCAAAAAGAGGAAGGATTTTCCAAATCTAAATGCAAACAGCTCCGGCTAAAAGCTGATGACAAGGATGATGCTCCAGATGGAGGGAGCAAAGGAGGAAGAAAGTTACTTGGGAAGAAAGGTGGAGATCTAGTTGGATCTAGTGGTACCTCCAAAATCACTAGCCAATCTGGAAAAGGTGGAGAGAGAGGGAAAATTGGAAAACAACAAGTCTCAAAGACTGTGCTTTCAAAAGAGATGACTGTGACTACAAAGCAAACTTTGACAGTCACAAATGCTGATGAAGACCAAGGTATTGTGGAGATAGAAGCTAGTGCTGATCATCATATGAGGAATCCTGATGAAAATCCAGGAGTTGATCTTGAGCAACTGAGGCTAATAAAATGAGGAATTTAAATCTTTAAGACCAGTAAATACTGATGTTGTCTCACCTTATGAAGATATTCCTGGATAAAGACCAACCAAAGGAGTAGTAATTAAAGGAATCATCCAAATTGAAGCTGAAAGACCTGTTTTAAGGTTTCAAGCTATTTTAAATGCTGATAGGAGTTATAAGGGAAATGAAAAGGTTGGTGAAAAGTCAAAGTCCAAGTCTAAGTTAAAGCCTAAGAATAAATCAACATCTACTAAAACTCAAACACTGATAGATCCAGTCTATTCAGTAGGCCAGGCTTATGATGATGCTGATGAAGGGAAAATTATTGCAGAAGAACCCAATTAGGTTTATAGAAAGAGAAAGGTGATTCCTGGATCTAATTGGGCTGAGAAATTACAAATCATTCCAACCACTGACACTGCTCAAGTTGGAGAAATAATTACTAAAATTTAACCAGTCACAACCTCTAATACTACTCATGTTGTTGGCAGCACAGTTCAAGAAACAAAAGCTGATCATCATATTTCTGGAAAAAACTCAAACTTTGATTCAGAAGGCTCAAACTCTGATAAACCAGAATTGACTTTTGAAGAGAAGAAAAAGCTACTACGGGGAAGCAAGACACCTGCACCAAAAAAAGGAATTCTTCAGAAACCATTAACAAGATCTACAGTAGTAATTCACAAGCTAGAATGGCTTGAAAAATGGGTGGTTTCAGACTTCCAAATGCTGATAATTTCACTGACAATGCTTTAATTCTAAGGGAGCCTTGGAATCTAACAAGAGTGGGAGAAAATGTGAAGCTTGAGGACTTACAGAAAATTCTTTTAGTCCAAATAGTGCTTGATTGGTATGACACAGATAAGCTAAATAAAAAGATACTGTATTTTCTTGAATCTGGGAAAAGGTTGAAGATTTCTCAAGAACAAAGGAGAGACAAACCATGGCAGGAGTTGGAATATATCACAACATTACTTAAGGTAATCAACTCTACTATTGCCAGGTGGTCTGCTTATTTGAAAGACCTAGTATTTAAAAAGCAGAGAAAAATGACTTACAAGTCAAAATACACTCCAAAAATACATTGATGATTATGGAAACACTGTTGATATGCCATTTGGAGGAGCTAGAGTGACTACATCCCTTGGTATAAAAGTTCTTACTTTCAATTCAAATGAAAAGAAGGTTGGTTTCTTGGAGCTGGATGACATGTCACTTGGAAGATCAAGTCTACATGACCTCAGAGCTGCTATATATCAAAATAATGAATCTATAAAAGAGGTCAAGGATATCAAGAAGAGAATGTAGATGTATTTGAATGTTCTTGAAGAAAATCTACTCAAGAAATTCTTTGATGATGCTACTGGATTTTCCAAGGTTGAAGACCGGAGTTAAAGTCTGAAACACTGACTATAAGATTGTATATTTGTTAGTATTTATGCATTTAGATATTTATGACATCATCAATTAGGAACTTGTTCATATTTACATAATGCACATGTTGGGGGAGTCTGAAAAATACATAATGCACAACTTGTTCATCAGTATTTGTTAATCAGTATTTTTCATCAGTATTTATCCACATCAGTATCTGTCAATCTTGAAATCAGGAGATATCAAAGGAGGAAAGATTTGCAGAGATATGTCGTTGTAGGACTTTATTTATTTATAGCAATCAATAGATGGATATGTATTAGAATTCCTTATTGTGTTATAATACATATTCTAGAAAAATTGTGTAGTTGTGCAGTATATAAGCACATGTTAGGCTTATACTTTATGTGTTGGTTACGAATTGATAAATAAGCTTATAACCTAGCAACTCTCAAGGATATCTCTTCATCCTTTGAGATAGTATTGTAATAAGTTTTTATCAATTAATATAAAAACTGTTCTTTCAGTTGAGTTTGTTATTTCAATTTGATTGTTTAAACTATATTCACCTCCCTCTACAGTTGATTAAAAGCCTAAAAAATTGTGTATATTATATTTTTTTAATTATGATTATCTAAGGGAACTCTGTATGCAAGGGTGTCCTTCATGGATTGTGACCCATAAATAATATAAATATATGTTAGGTTGAAAGAAATTTAGAATTATTTAATTAACAATATAATGTTTGAAAGGAAAGAAAAGAAAAGGTAAATACTTGCTTGTTATAATAATAACAATAATGTTGATAAAGGGAGATAGTAATACATGACATGATAAATACTAGGGGTGTACGCAATTCGGATTAGATCGATTTTCGGGTAAAAGTTGAACAAAATCACGAAGAGAAATTTTAGAAAATTTTCATCCACAACCATAACTTTATTATTTATGATTACGAATTTGCAGTTATTGCGGTTCAACCACTTAATATAAAATATTTATTAATATAAAACATTAAGAATAGAAAAAAAAGAATTAAAACCTTAACAAGTTTAGTTTCGAGTTGTTTGATAAGTTAAAACTGAGAAATAAAAAATGCAAAGTATAATGTAGTGAAGCGCGGTGAGAGTTTGAGAGATCAGATAGGGTTTGAGACTTGAGTGTTAGATGTGCGGCTAATAGAGTGAAGAGGGTCATGAGCGGGTAAATATTTGACTAAATGAATTTAAATATTGAGGCTTGAAGAAACAAATTAGGGTTGAATTTATAACAAAAGGAGTGTTAATCTATTAATCTTATAATAATTAATAATAAAAATTTAAACAAAATAAATATGTTTACTTATTATTTTGTAAACTATAATCATAAATATTTTTTTGCGGTTTACAATTGCAATTTTGCAGTCTTTTAAAGTTTAAAATTGTATCTAAACTGCAAATAAGCGATTATTAAAATTTTCATTAGTAATTAACCCGTGTTTTTTAATTATCCGCAAAATACAGTTTTATCACGAGGTCAATTGCATTCATGATAAACACATACTATTTTTCCAAAAGTATAGATACATCATGTATTATAATGTTTGGCTGAAGAAGGGGGCACACGATGAACAATACAAAACACAACCACTTTGGTTTGTTTGTACGTATACAAAAAATAATTAATTAGTGAAATGTCATTATCAGATTTTAATGATTGTTTTGACTATTATTTTAATTTATTCGATGGATTTGTTTAATATTTTTAAATTATAATGGCCAACTAACTATAATTATTAGAAATTAGCAAAAAAACTATAGTTATTAGATTATTAGTATCGGTAAACAAGGAAAACTTATATTATAACTAGCTTATAATTAGAGTAATAGCCGGTGCGAGTCTGTATTTAGATGAAAATAATTTTGTCAGGGAAAGGATCACCAATTTTAATTTTTTAAAGTGGGCATGGCTGATCCTCAAAATTTTGAAACCCCAAGTAAATTTTTTCTGCTCTTCAATAATATCGATCAAATATACTCGAACTGAGATAAAACTTGTTTAAATTTAACCTTTAGAAATTATTTCTACAGAGAACACTAGAACTTGTATACCTAACACAATTCTATAAGTAACTGTGATGTTCAAATATCATTCTTTCGTCAATTATAAATGGGCATTTTATAAAATAATTTTAAAAAATAGTATTATAAAATTTGAAAACCTTTGCAAAAAATAGTCCAACCCAAAGTTTACAATTTAAAAAATAAAAAAATGAAAAGAAACAAAATTCTTATAAATACCGCAGTTATAACCTATAGTCACACTTTACCAGTGACCGGCATCTTATTATTATTATTATACACCACATTTTGTCAATGGCCGGCGTGTAAACTTCAATAATTATGTGCCCTTAATAGTTATTTAAGTTTCACACTTGTGCACCTAACAAGTATATCTAACCCTAGTTACGGAACTATAGCGTAAATTACAAATATTTTCAAAAACGTAGAGACCGGGTGTCCAAATATTCTCGATCTTATATCTTATACAATTCGAAATGATATTCTTATATCTTAAACAAAATCCAAAAATTACAGTATCAAAATCTCTTTCGAAAATAAACCTAAGTTAAAGAGTATTTACTTCGCAATCCACACTTTGCCAATGACCGTCGTCTAAACGTCAATATCTTTCCTGGTTCCATAATTCAGTAGCATCATTTGCTTTTGTTAAAGGTCTTGTGTAATTGTATATTTAAAATTTTAAATGAGAAGTAGTGCAAAGTGATAAAAAGATTAATGTAATTATTAATTTTTTTAATATATGAATTTGATGCAATACCTCAACTCTGTGTTAGTTAGGTTGATGTGGCCATTTAAAATGATATTTAATATATATTTATGTATTATAGTGTGATCAACTAGCAACCACACTGAATATTGGGAAAATGAAGTGATGTTGTTTTATACGTTCAAACATATAAAATAATTCTTTGTTAAATTCAGATTAAGTTTATCCAACATACCTCTACATTATGTTGTCGAATGAGGCACATAATAATTCTTGTGTAACCAGCATGAGCTGGAACTTTATCAACACAAGAAATTCTTTAACAGTTTGAGTAAGTGACTCTGGACACATTGGCATAAAAGTGTTCATGGCTAAAAACTTGTTTAAGCAAATATAACCTTACATTCCATATCATACACGAGGTCCAAAAATTGAAATCTAAGTAACATTTATGTAAATACAGTTGTTCGTGTAATGAAGAATTTGTTAAGGTATTTTGAAGATTTCTACAATCTCTTTATTGTTTTGTTTTCAAATCAATACTATGTTGTCAATGGAATAGTTTTAGAAGATTACCCTGTTGAGAAGATTTATAGGTTCTCTAGTTTAACAAAGGGTGGCAGATGTTGGTCTCTTCTATCATTTTTGCGTATTATATTAACACTAAATATTCTTGCAATTTGTTGCTATACGCTCTTGAAAAATGTTAATTGTAAAGTGTAAGAAGGCCTAAAAAGTCAATCTTATTTTTATATAAATAAATTATTCAAAGTCTAAGTAATTAATCAACCAAAAGTTCCTAATTCGACTAATTTTTTTAGAATTTTATATACTTAAAAATTATGATAAGTAATGTGTGATGCCATTTTTTTATATACCTAAAAATTATGATAAATAATGTGATACAATGATTTTATAATTGAAATTTGATCTTTCTTAAAAATAAATCCTATTTTTTATTTCAGTAATTTGATATCTACATAGAGACGAATGTTAATAAATATTTGTTGTGCAAGACATGCATATATAATAACAAGACTGAATCATATTGACAACCCTCAGATTTAGTTGTTTGATAATCAATTTTGTATTATGTATTGTATTTCTTGATTCTGTAAAATGGTTAGAAGATTAGATTGGAGTATTTTTCTGTAAACAGATTCAAGCTAAGGAATAAACTCTGGAAGAAGATCAAGCCGTGATCATGCCTCAAAGAAAAGTGTAGAAGCTTGGAGTTGAATAAAACTATTTTATGAAAAATGTTCTAAGTCAAGATATCGATAAGTCACATATCAAGTTATATCGAGAAGTACAGAATGACTTATCGAGAAGTCCAAAATGGCTTATATAGAAGTCTCATAGATATCTACAAGTCAAATGAAGATGTAGAGAACTGGAGATATTGACAAGTCATTTCTGTCTGTAGAAAACTCAGAGATATCGACAAGTCAAATGAAGATGTGAAGAATTGAAGATATCGACAAGTCAATTTCTCATTAGAGATCTCAGAAATATCGACAAGTTAAAATGAGTATGATCTCAGAGATATCGACAAGTCAATTCTACATGTAGAAATCTCAGACATATCAACAAGCTATTTCATATGCAAAGATCAAGAGACCTCGACAAGTCAAATATACCTATAAAGAACTCAGAGATCTCGATAAGTCATTATACTTATCGAGATGTCATTTCTGTATAGAACAAACTGGAGATTTCAATATGCCTCTCAAATACAGAATGTAGACAAGTTAAATATTCAAGATTATTAGTAAACAAATGATCTATCAACTAGATTGAAAGTCAACAAAGTAGCTGAAAGAATACAAGAACAAGGGTCAAGTTTAACTAGACAAAGGATGGTCACAGACTTGCAAGATTCTGCACAGATTTACTAAGCTAGAAATAGAAAAAGGTTGCTTTAGAAAAGAGTTCAGTATATTTTAGTGCAAGTCTTGTAAACCCGTGCTGCTAGTGTATAAAGCATGCACTGGTCCTTAGTTTAGAAGTAACAAACAGATTCATATTTTCTTGTATTCTATCAAGGAAGAAGTTGAGTTCTTATATTTTTAAAAACACAGAATTTGTAGAAAGACAAACTTAATCAATATAAATCAAGTGAGTTTTGAAATATTATGCTTATTTTTTATTTTTGTTAACACAATATCTCTGCAAATCAGCTTTTTTACCAAATATCCAAACTGTTTAAAAATCCTAAGAAACACATTCACCTTCCTATGTTGTACTCAATATCTAACAAGTGGTATCAGAGCAAAATCTGAATGTAAACAGATCAAGATCTTGGAAGTAGGAGTGCACAAAAGATAAGCAGTATCAAGATACCAACCTCTGATAAAATCAACTATACACTTTGGAAAAAGAAGATGATGCTATTCATAAGGATGGCCAACCCAATGTACATCTATATTCTCAAGAATGGCCCTTTTACTCCCACGGAAAGGGTTGATGAATCAACTGATGGAGCTATGGTCATTCCAGCTCATTATGCCCCTAAAGACCCCTCAAATACACTAAAACTGAAAAGGAAAAAGTCTCTATGGATAGTGGGCTGCAACTAATTCTAATAGAGTCACTTGACATTGTTATGTACAACAATATTGTCAACTGTGACACATCCAAATAGATTTAGGAGAAGATTGAGATTTTGTGTGAGGGTACAGAGGAAGTTAGATCAAATCAAAGAAGAATACTGGCGTCTCAATATGAGGGTTTCATGGCAAAGCCTAAAAAATGAATTGCTGAAGTTTTTGAAAGATTTAACAAATTAATAAATGACTTTCAACTTCATGATAAATATTATGAAGCCGAGGAGGTTAACCTAAATTTCTTGCTAGCTCTTCCTGACCACCTTGAATATAAAATATCAGCTATTAGAGAAGTAATAGACTTGAGCAGAATAACACTAGAAGTTTTATATGGGATCTTGAAAACTTATGAGCTTGAAATGTTGCAAAGAAAGTCACTAAAGGCAAACTCAGGAAATGTGGTTGATGGTTCCAGTGCCTTAGTTTTTAATGACAGTGAAGCAAGTGAAGAAGAACAAGATGTTAAAGCTCCAGTTATTCATGCTGTGGAGCAAAAGAACAAAGGACCTCAGAAACAAGTTGTTTTGGAATTAGAGGAAGATGAGTTCTATACTCTTGATGAGCTAGATGAAATGGATCAATCTATGGCTTACCTACCGAGGAAATTCTCTAACATTAAGGTTAAAAAGCCAAGGTTTTCAAGAACAAGGGACAATCCTCCAATAGCAACAATTAGAAACTAAAGACTCAGTATAACTCAGCTAGCAAAGATGGCTATAAGACTGGAACTGTTAACAAATCAAAGATAAGGTGCTTCAACTGTGATGAGTTGGGTCACTTTGTTACTGGATGTAGGAAGCCAAAAAAAAAGTAAAGAAGGATAAAGCCTATTTGGAATTGGAGGCAAAGTATGAAGCTCTCTTGAAGAAACAACAAGGAAATGCTTGATGATGAAGATGATAATGAAGAGTTTGGAAACTATGCACTCATGGCTCTTGAGCAAGGAGAATCATCCTCATCAAAATTAGAGGTACCAACTCTAACTACCATTGATTTAAATACAAGCTAATATAAATAATCTGTTGAAAAGATGAGTGTAGAGATGTTTCATATCCACACAAGCATGGTGGCAGCTACCGAAAAAGTGAGTAGACTGTCAAAGGTAAATGAGAAGCTTGAGATTAAGAAGCAAGAATTGGAACTGCACCTTGTTGAGCTTGAAACTGTTGAGCAGCAAAATGAATACCTGAAGAACAAGCTCAAGTATGCAAGTGAAATAGAAGCTGTGTTAAGGGAAAAGTTGGAGAAGAATGAGGTGAAACTGAAGCCTTTCAGAAATGCATCTCAGTTGGTTGGATAGTACCATGAGAAAAATAAACCATGTGCTAATACATCTATTGGTTTGGACTATGATGCCTTAAACAACAATAGGAAAAGTGAAGGTAAAAATGTTAAAGAAATTGCAAATCAAGATGTCCCAGTTATGCTGAGAAAAGTTGATGCACCTTTGTTCAAGGAATGTAAAGTTCATTTCAGTGAAGTTGAGTTGGTCATCAAGCAAGAGCTTGCAGATGAAGATAATGAGAAGAAATACACAAAAATGACTCCAACTCCTAAAATTGAAAAGAAGCCCATGGTAGATCAAGTTTTTAAGAAGCCAATAAAGGAAATCAATACTGAGAATGCAGGAAAGAAAAAGAAGAACAGGAATGGGAAAATTGGAGTGAACAAGAGCAACAACTTTGCATTTGTTGCAGATGCTCCCAGGATGCAATGTCAAAAGTGTGACTTTACATATCATCTAACTCACCTTTGTAAAAAGGCTGTTAGTCAGCCAAAAGTGGAAGCATGCAAATACAATGAGACAAATGATGAAGATCCCTATTTCTTCTCTGACAAATTTGATTGCATTCCCTACAATATGAAAGTGATGATAAGCTGCATAAACTAAGAGTATATCTCAAAGAAATTAAAATTGGATCTACAACTAAAAAGGAAAATGTAAATCAGTCATTGAATACTGTTATTTCTTAATTATCAAATTCTACTTCTGCAAATTCTATTAATAAGAAGAAAGTATCCAATACTATTTGGGTAGCTAAACACACTTAACCCTTATTCTGTGCAGGGTAAGGGGAAGAAAATCATATGGATCATAGACATTGGATGCTCCAGGCATAAGATAGGTGATAAAGCCATGCTATCACAATTTGAGGAGATGGCTGGCCCATTGGTGACTTTTGGAGACAACAACAAAAAATTCACAATGGGATATGGCCAGTAAGTTTCTGGAAATATTGTCACTAAAGATGTAGTACTGGTAGATGGTCTTGAGGTGAATCTCCTAAGTGTTAGTCAATTCACGAATAGAGGATTCAAGGTTTCATTTGACAAAGGAGAATGCTCAATTATCAGAAAAAAGACTGGTGAAGTTGCTTTGATAGGAGCAAGAAAGGGAAGCCTATTTGTTACAGATTTATACTCAGCAAATATGGATGATATATGTTACTTCTACACAAATGCATCTATTGAGCAAAGCAAGCTGTGGCACAAAAGGCTCTCTCACCTGAATTACAAAGCAATCATTATCTTGATGAAAAATGAGTTAGTGAGAGATATGCCAAATCTGGAGTTTGCTCAAGATGAAGTTTGTGAGGCTTGTCAAAAAGATAAAATGAAGAGGTTTAGTCACAAGAGCAAAGCTGTGAATTTCATAAGTGCACCTTTGCAACCCATTCACAAGGATCTGTTTGGACCAGTTAATGTCTTATCTATTTCTAAAAAGAAATATGCACTTATGATGGTGGATGACTACTCAAGATACACATGGGTAGAGTTTATGAATTCTAAGGATGAAACTCCACACATCATTATTGAACACATCAAAAAAATTGAGAAGCAAGCTGAAGATCAAAATTATGTGAAAATATTGAGGAGTGACAATGGCACATAATTCAGAATTGCAATCCTAACTAAATTCTGCAAAGATAAGGGTATTGTTCAAGAGTTCTCAGCAGCAAGGACACCTCAACAAAATGGGGTAGTTGAAAGGAAAAATAGAACTCTAGTTCAGGCCGCTTGAACAATGCTACAAGATGCCAATTTGCCAACAAGTTTTTGGGAAGAAGCTGTCAACATTGCATGCTACACTCAAAATATATATATCATCAACAAAAATCTTGGCAAGTCACCCTACTCAATATTATCAAAAGGAAGTCTACTGTGAAGCATCCGCATGTGTTTGGAAGCAAGTGTTTTGCTCTAAAAGATAACTCTAATATGTGGAAAAATTTGACTCTAAAGTTTTTGAAGCATTTATTCTGGGATATTCATTGGAAAGAACTGCCTACAAAGTTTATGTGCTTGAACAAAAGAAAATTATGGAAAGCACATATGTGACTTTTGATGATAATAAGTGTCCAGGCTTGGAATACTTTGATGAAAATGAAGCTAGAGCCCTCAAGTTTGAAAATCTCAATATTGATAGTGATTTTGAAGATGAAGCTGAGATCAACACAAGCAACAGAATGAATGAAGAGTCAACAGAGCAAGTGAATTATGAGAATGAAAACTAATCTCAAACACCTGAATTTGATAGCATAAACTCAAGGGGAGAAAGAGAAGAAAGTTTTTCAAGTCATGCCAATGGTGAAGAAAATGCAGAAAATTCAAGTCAACAAAATCACACCAGAAAATGGGATAGGAGTCACACAAGAGATGCAATTATTGGTGATCCAAATGCTGGTGTGAGGACTAGAAGTGCAACTGCTAATGAATGTCTACATGATTGCTTTCTTTTAAAAATTAAGCCTAAGAAAAATGAGGAAGCTCACTTGATCTTGACTGGATATCTGCTTTGCAATAAGAGCTAAATCAATTTGAAAAAAACAAAGTTTGGAAGTTGGTTCCTGCACCAAAGAACCGAAGTATAAGTGGAACAAAGTGGGTGTACATGAATAAAATGGATGAAAATGGAATTATAACAAGGAACAAAGTAAGGTTGGTTGCAAAAGGCTACTCACAGGAGGAAGGAATTGATTATGATGAAACTTTTGCTCCAGTTACAAGACTTGAAGCAATAAGGATCTCTCTTGTATTTGCTGCACACTCAATATTTAAAGTATATCAAATGGATGTAAAGAGTAAATTCCTTAATGGTGAGTTAGAAGAAGAAGTGTATATGCAACAACCACCTGGCTTTGAAGATCCAGAATTTCCAAACTTTATCTATAAATTACTCAAGGCTCTCTCTGGATTAAAGAAAGAACCTAGAGCTTGGTATGACACACTGTCAAATTTTTTACTTAAAAATGGATTCACTAGAGGAACAATTGACAAAACTCTCTTCTACAAGCAACATGGTGGTGATCTGATCCTAGTTCAAATATATGTGGTTGATATCATCTTTGGTTCTACTAATGAAAAGTTATGTCAAAGATTCTCAAGGCTCATGCAAAGTGAATATGAAATGAGCATGATGGGAGAGTTAAGTTATTTTCTTGGACTTCAAGTCAGTCAAAGAATGGATGTAATCTTCATCACCCAAACCAAGTTTTTTAAAGATTTATTGAAGAAATTTGGAATGGTTGACTGTTCACCTAAATCAACACCTATGTCTACAGCTACAAAGTTGAATAAAGCTAACAAAGGAAAAAGTGTAGACATTTTAGGTTATAGAGGAATGATATGATCATTGTTGTATTTGACTGCTTGTAGACCAGACATTATGTTTGCAACATGTCTCTGTGCAAGATTTCAATCCAATCCAAAGGAATCACATTTGATGGATGTGAAGAGAATTTTCAGATACTTAAATGGGACACCAAACTTGGGATTATGGTATCCTAAGGGAACTGGATTTGAAGCTGTTGGATACATAGATGCAGATTTGGTTGGATGCAGGGTTGATAGAAAGAGCACTAGTGGAAGCTATCAATTTCTTGGACAAAGACTTGTATCTTGGTATAGTAAAAATAGCAATATGTGTCAACTTCCACAGCGGAGGTTGAATACATAGTTGCTGGAAGTTGCTGTGCTCAAGTGCATTGGATTAGAAATCAACTAATGGACTAAGACCTAGTGTTACAAAAAATTCCAATTATGTGTGACGATATTAGTTCTATATCTATTGTTGCAAATCCAGTTAATCATTCTAGAACTAAATACATTGATGTAAGGTACCATTTTATTAGAGAACATGCTGCAAATGGTACCACTGAGCTTATTTTTGTTCCAACAGAAAAAAAATTAGCTGGCATTTGCACTAAACCTTTGGATGAAGCAACTTTCATTAGACCTGTTAAATTCTTCATCCCAAAGGCAAGAACTTCGCTAATATGTTGCAGCAGATTAATTTCTAATAAATTTAATTTAATTTAATTTAATTGGAAATTAATTGCAATATGGTTTATAAATATTTTAGAATTCTCTGTATATTTATTTTTCAAAATTCAAAATCCAGCTTGAAATTTTTCAAATTCTAAGAAAACTGACTAAGTGTTAATTTACATATTCAATATGCAAAATTAATATAAAACAGAATCAAAAAGAACAAAAGTATATAGAGAACTGAGTTCTCGATAAGTCTAACTGACTTCTCGATGGAGTTCTCGATAAGTCATTTTCTAGTCTTCTCGAAGGACTTTTCGACAAGCCTCTTTATGACTTCCCGATAAGTCTTGTAGAGATATCGATAAATATTAATTCATAGAGTTCTCTACAAGTATACATTCTAGACTTCTCGACAACTAAGAACTGAAATAATTCAATTTAATAAATTATTTCAGTAAACTACTTTTGATATAAAACTATTCAATTTTATTTTGATTTATTTAAATAAAAATTAGAAAAATTTAGTCCATTCAGGACAAACTGGGTATTTATTTGACATCTCGATAAGTCACTATCTAGTTCTCGATAAGAGTTAGGAAAGTGACATATCGATATGTATCTATTCTCTCACGTGACTTCTCGATAAGCAAATCCGAAACGTTTATTCCTACTTCTTGACAAGTCACTTACCTTTTTCTATAAATACCCAGACATCTCGACATAACCCCTCTGTACGCTTTCAAGATCTCAATTGACCTAGATTTTGCAAACCTCAACTTTTCTCTCTCATTTCAAACTCTTTATCTTTCAGATCTCTTACCCATTCAAATTCAAATAATTACAATGGCATCAAACACTGTTAGAGCTTTCATCCCAAAGGAGGGCACAACTACCTAGCCTTCACAGATTCTAATCAAGCTCCTGACAGCTTCAAGAGCCTTGTGAAGTTTTTATTTGAGATATACTTTGCAGGTGCCTTAACTGCTAATCCCATTCTGTACATGGATGTTCTCAACGGATTCTGGAACTCAGCTGTGGTTAGGACAGTTGTGCATGAGTCTCATGATATATCTTTAGTGGTGAACTGTTAAAATCAAGGCCAACAAGTGGAATTCAAGGAGGATGTTGTCAACAAGGCTTTGGGCATTCCTACTGACAACATGGTGGAGCTCCTAACTCAACAAGAGCTAGCTGAGTTCATGGACTTTATCAACTACAGTGAGAAGATCAACTTGGATAGCTTGAACAAGAAGCATCTGAGAAGGGAATGGTCATTCCTGTTTGACTCAATTATGAGGGCCTTGACTTGCACGAAGTCTGGATATGACAATATATCCAGTGTGGTCCAGAAGCTGGTGTTCTCTATGGCTCATAATAGGCACATTAATGTGGGGCTATTGATCCCAGAAGAACTCAGCACAAGGCTTACAATGCCTTTGACCACAAGAGGTAAGTAAATTTTCTTTCCTAGGTTTATTATGTCTACCTTAAATAATAAAGTTACAGACATACATTTACTTAATGGTATTGATAGAAGTAAATTAGGAAATTGTAAGCATGTGTCCAAAATATTATTTGGTTCACTAATTACAAAGAACAAGGTACAGGTAGGTCTTAGAATCACTCCATTTATTTATGTTGAGAAATTCAGGACCTATCCATACCCTATGCTTGATATGAGGTCAAATGTTATACCTAGTTCAATAATGGCTCCTGTGCCCGTGGAAGTACAAATATAGGAACACCAACAGGGGACTCCCCAAACTGAGACCCCTTTTTCATTACCCCTGGAAGCTAGAATACCAACCACTCCATCCTCCTAACAGGTCGGAGTGAGTAAAAAGAAGAGAAAGCAAGCACCATTAACAATCATCAATGAGATTGGTGATGATCAAATATAAATACAGTCTAACCTAGTCAAGAAGCCAAAGAAGACTAAGAAAATTGAGTTGAACACTCAATTGGCCACCTCTGCATCTTCCCAAAAGGATGTAGTTGTAAAAGAGGGATCTAAACAGACTCTAGAGACATCCTCTCAATAGGGTGTCTCTATTGAACAAAACACTCTCCCTAGTGCATTTTGTAAAGAGTCTGCACCACAACTTGAGCACACTCAAGTTTTTGAAAGATGGAATAAGGATGGCACACACACTGAGAGCACATCATTTGAAGCTCCCTCATCTATTCAGGGGGAGCTGCCAAAACTCAATTCTCAAATCACTAATCTCATCTCTCAAATTTCTTTTACCTATAATGAAACACTTGAATCCACTTCTCAAGTATTGTTAAAATCAAGTGACGCAGTTCTAGAGACTGTGCTCACCACCTAGGAACCACATTTAGTTTGGGGGAGGCTACATTCTGGGGTAGACCTTGATGACACCAACAAAAAATATAGGAGTTTCATCAGTTTTTACTGAAGACCCTGTGGTAGTACCAAATACACCTTAATGTGCAAATCAATCTTCACAGATTGAAAGGTTTGAGGGTAGTACTCCTGAGGGGGAGCTATCTAAATCCTCTCCAATTCAATTAGAGGTTTCTCATGTAGGGACAACTCCCCTAAAAACTTGGATGAATTTGCTTTATCAATAAAAGATGGGAGTAAAATTGTCAATGATCCAACTATTGGAGAGACAAGTCAAGCATAATCAAGTGTCAGTTCATTGCAAAAAGAACAAGGGTTTGAGACCATGGTACATGACAGTAACCTGGTCAAATTTTCTCCAATTCAAATGGAGGTTCCCATTACTGGTGAACAACACACTGTCAAAACCACAGTTTCTACTGTCAGTTCACCAGTGATTCCAGTCACAGGGTTACCTACCACCTCACAATCCTCCACCTCAAACCAAATAGACATTCCATCTACCTCCAACCCCACTCAACAACCTTCTCACCTCATCTCACAGTAGTTGAAGGATGTTCAATCTCATCCAATTACAATGAATGATCTCCTTGTAGACCAACTAGCTGGCCTTGCAAATATTACCCAACAGCTACTCACAACTGACATGTCTAATCAGGATTATCAGGCTATCTTGCTGTCATATAAAGCAGATTTTGAAGAACATCAATACAAATTATTGATGAAGCTGAGCAGGATGGGAATATGGATGATTGGCTAGATAAGGATTCCAGTTTGAG
This sequence comes from Apium graveolens, assembly GCF_009905375.1. Lineage (NCBI taxonomy): Eukaryota > Viridiplantae > Streptophyta > Magnoliopsida > Apiales > Apiaceae > Apium > Apium graveolens. Next base: position 79,029,975 of record NC_133647.1, read on the forward strand.
TATGGATGAGGTCTTGGCTAGATTCAGAGAAGAATATGTCACCATCCTAGGAAGCAATGCCAAGAATCTTAGTCCACATGAAGTATATGATGTTATTATAGAGGTCTATAAGGCACAACTCAAAGCTTTCCACCTCATTGGTAAAGTATTGGAACAAACACTGAATAGTCATCAAGACAGAATCAGGAGATTGGTGAAAGATAAACTGGATCAACTTGTGCCATCTCAGGTTGAGATAAAAAATAAATTCAACAAATTTGTTGATCAAATGGCCAGGTTTGATGTGACTAGTATGGAGCAAAACATAAAAAACTTAAAGCAATCAATCCTGGCTCTTCATGAAGTTGTCCAAAATCAAATCACTAGCAACAATAACACAAAGTTAAAATTGGAGCAACTTCAACAAGCCAGGTATGAACCCCCAGCATTATTGATGAAGGGAATCAAAGAATCTGTTCAAGCCACTTTTGGTGCTCCTCTCTCATCAAGCTCACAACAACCAATCTCCACTTTAACCAATCTACAAATCCAGTCTCTACAACAACAAGTCTCCACTCTTCAAGCCTCTAATGATTCACTGTAAGCACATGTCACTACTACTTTAATGCAGAGTCAACAAAATGATATAAGGTCCCTAATAGGCTCTCACCAACATCTCCAAATGCAGAATTCTATCTCTTTAAGAGCTATTATGGGTGCCTTGAATATTTCTCTTCCAGCATTGCCTAAAGTTGTTAGGCCGGAAATTACAACTCCTCTACTCCTGCCTGCTACTAAGATTAAAGGGGGAGATGAAAGCTAGAATTTCTCTGCCTGCATTGCCCAATTTCTTGTCACGTCCTCCAAACCCGGGGTCTAGATCTGGGGGTTACTTAATTATCACCAAACCAATACAAACCTGTATGATAATTATACAAACATATATCTACCCCTTTTATTCTATCCAGGATCTTTTCAGATTGAGTTATGAAAACAAGAACAACACACTAACTTTATTACAAATCAAATTTAAAATCTCATATAACTCTCTTTATTACAAACCATCGTCTAAACAAATTTTAACTAAATTTATTTTATTTCACACATACACCACATCTATCTACACTATACCTGTTCAGGTGGCTCAAACTCTCTTTCTGAATCAGGATTAGCACTTTTGGTATTAGAGGATCCCGCTGCTTGACCCGCTTTACCACGCGAGTCCGGATAAGTTTCATTCTCTTTCTTAACTGAAAATAAATAAGGTGAATAACAATAAAGGGGTGAGTCAAAATTTGCTCAACAAGTCCACAATATATAAACATTATTATAATAAAGCTAAATGAACCGGTAATCTGATTGTATCGGTAACTATGTATTTCTGCAAAGGAGAATGAAGGCCACTATCGGCGAGTATCAATAAACTAGACTGAACACAAGTTCGCACATATATCTTGCTGATCAGTTAGGATACAGTGCAGATATATACCTCTATATATAGATCCATACGGGTACCCTGGCTCAACAACCCAAAACAAGGATCCGGTTAATTCCTGGTCCATAGGATCAAGTGTATACCCGATCATAATCTTCACCATCCAGTCCATAGATGAGCAACCGGAATAATCAGCATGCTTTGATATATCCCAATATCGGAATAAATCAAGATATATATATATATATGTAATCTATTGGAATATGAATAGAGTATTCAGAGAATCAGGAGAAATCAAGAATCGAAATGAAATATAAACAAAGGAACAATAATTGTATATCAGTGTATGTAAACAGGAATTATCAGTGTTTATCAAATTGAGAATCTGAATATAAGAATACGATTCACTATTCTGAATTTAGAATAGGGGACAAACTTGTCCGTCACGCGATCTACCGTAAGTATATCACTGTTCTCTAACACTGGCTCGGTCCGACTTGTTAGCTTCGTATCTATCAGATAAAGATACTTATTTAGTCAACTCGTATCTCAATCGCGTCTCAAACCGACTTCACGTAGCCCTTATCGTCTACCCGTACACTTACAATTGACTCATATAACAATTACTAACATTTAGGACTCGATTAACCACATAATTTACATAGCACATAAGTCACATAATCATTCTAGACTCAAAACTATTTTTAGACTCGAAATCGGGTCACTATTCGCATTATCGAACAATATGTGGTTCGTTTCCTAATTTTCAGAATTTATTGGACTCGTCTCTATAAGTAATAGGGTCTATAAGTAGATAAATATCGAGAGCCAACTCGTTTCCAAAAGAAATTAGGATTTAAAACTATTTTTAATGAAAATATATCATTTTTCCGAGTCGAGGGGCTTTCGTTTCGTTTAAATCGGATAAACGGTTCAATTATGGTTCAATAAATAAAAATAAATCAATTTATTATTCAATATAATTAATTATTCAATATAATTGAACCTCAATTTTTTTAAATAATTATTTAGGAAAAATTAGAATTAAAAATAATTTTTCCATAATTTTTGGAATTAAAATGAATTTATTATGATTTATTGAAAATAATTTGATTAATTATCAAAATTATTAATAATTTTTAAATAATTAATAAATAATTAAAGAAATAATTAATCTCAATTTTCGAAAAATATTTCAGAATTATTAATAATTTTTAAAATAAATAAAATTGATTTTTATAATTCATAAAAAAATAAAACAAAAATAAAAATCTAAAAACAATTGTCATAAAATGAGTTTTTGACAAAACTGATCAAAACCGGGTTTCTGGAATGGATTAACGGGTCACAATCTGGGTCGGTGAAGAACACCACTGGAATCTGCCCAGAATCCGGTGACTTCACCGGACTCCGGTGAGTCCTGTTTGGGGTCAAAAACGTATCATTTGGAATCATTTTTGATCCCAAATCATTGCAAATCACATCCCCACTCTGATTCAGGCCATGTTTCACCGGAATAACCCCTGGTTTGAATTCTCCGATCAAATCAAACCAAGCTCCGGCCACAACATCGATTTTCTTTTTTTCATTTCTTAAGATTTCCAAGGTAATTCTCAAATGCTCGACATGTTCTTCTCCGATCTTCGAGTAAATCAAGATGTCATCAATAGATACAATTACAAACTTATCCAAGTATTTTTCTTGAATACTCTGTTCATTAAATCCATGAACGTTGCTGGTGCATTAGTCAAACTGAACGCCATTACGAGGAATTCATAATGTCCATATCTGGTACGAAAAGCAGTTTTGGGAATATCTTCGGCCTTGATTTTCAATTGATGGTATCCCGACCTCAAATCTATTTTAGAAAACCACACGGCTCCTTTTAGTTAATAAAAAAAATCATCGATTCGTGGAAAAGGATACTTATTCTTGATAGTCAACTTATTCAATTCATGATAATCAATACATAGTCGTATACTGTCGTCCTTTTTCTTTACGAACAGTACCGGTGCACCTCATGGGGATACATTGAGACTTATAATTCCTTTATCCCGAAGATTTGTAATTGTGTCGCCAATTCTTTCATTTTAACCGGTGACATTCGATACGGAGTTTTAAAAACTGGTTCCATACTTGGTGCTAAATCAATAGTAAATTAAATTCTCGATCCGACGGTAATCCTGAAAGTTCATATGAAAAAACATGAGGAAATTCACACACAACGAGAATATATTATATCCTTGGGCTTTTTTTTTCAATATCCAACATATAAGCTAAATAAACTTTACATCCTTGTCGGAACAATAATTTAGACTGCATCATTGTCAAGAACTTCTATCACTGTTTCTCACCCCTAAATATTACCGTTGCATTCTCCGAAGTTCACAATTTCACTTTCTTATTCGCACAATCAATCTGAGCATTATTACAGGCTAACCAGTCCATTCCTAAAATAACATCAAACTCTCCTAACTTGAAAAGTATCAAGTCAATTGAGAAATAATGTCCTGCTATTTGGATATCATATTCTGGATATACTCGATCTACAGGAACTTGAGCGTCATTCGCTAATTTTATAATTAACGTCTCGCCCAACCATTGAATTTCACAACATATCTTATCTATGAATCCTTCAGAAATAAAAGATCTTGTGGCTCCAGAATCAATTAATACTTTTACTTAAACCGAGTTCACAAAAAGCGTACCTGCAACCACACTTGGACTTTGCACACCTTCCTTCATAGTCATGTTAAAAGTTTTTGTTCTAGGCTGGCTTTGCTATGCTGGTGGAGGTAATGTCAATACTCTAGGAACACTTGTTAGGAATATGTGTATTAGTTTGATGATAAGTTCAACAAAACACTTAAGTAGAAATATGGTGTTTGTAGCCTCAACGGATAAGACCATTCTGGCTATCCGTTGAAGGAGTAACTTTACTTAGAAATAAGTTTAGTATTGTAGCACATTTCATTCTCTGTATTTAAGTTGTAATTCTTAGATGTTGTGGGAAATTATAAGTCATGCTGACTACTAGTGGATATGCAAATAGGAGGGCTAATTGTAAATATTTCATGCCTTGTAATTTTGTATAAGTGAAGTAGTATCAACTGATATTAAAGGCCTTCAACGGATGAGAAACAAAGCTTCAACGTATGTCTCTAAAGCTTCAACGGATAACATCCATCAACGGATGAGTGCTTCAACGGATAAAGCTTCAACTGCTAATGCATCAACGGATAAAGCTTCAACGGATAAAGCATCAACGGATAAAGCCATCAACGGATGAAAGCTTCAACGGATGTTAAGTTCAATAGCAGTTGATAGTGACAATTCATAAGCTGACAGAGGCACATAGGTTGACAGAGAAAAACTGGAATGTGGTAGCCTCTTGGAGGAATCAAGAAAAAGCAGCATTTCCATTCTGGTGCAAACAAGGAAGTATTCAAAGATTCACAGCTAAACCTAAATTGTATTGGATAGAGAAATGAAGAAGAAACATGTGAAGAATCTTTTAATTGTATTTTACAGTTTTGTCTTCACTTGTAAACTTGGTGATATATAAACCAAGTAGCAACTAGTAATTAGATGGTGAATTTTCCAGAGCTGTTTAGAAAAATTCAGAGAGAAAATCATCTAGTTTGTACTAGGACGTAGCTGTGATCAATTCTTTGATTCACAGATTTTCTGAAATAACACATCTCTGGTGGAACAACATATCCACCAGAAAAGTTTTTAAGTTCTTTGTGTTCTTTACATTTGTGCTTGTATATATATCTGTCTGTATTAGCTTAAAGCAATTCACACACATTTGTTCATCAAAACACTTAGTCTTAGAAACTGCTCAAAACTTGAAAAAGTTTTGAGATTTACATTCAACCCCCCTTCTGTAAATCTCATTGTTAGTCCACTGGGAATAACAATTGGTATCAGAGCAAGCTCTTAACATACAAAGAGTTTAAAGATCTATTCTGCTAACATCATGAGTAAGAAGGATATTGGTGTAAAGATTCCAATCCTGGAAAGAGATAACTATCATCACTGGAAAGTGAAGATGCATTTACATCTTCTCTCTTAAGATGAAAGCTACATCAACTGCATTGAAAATGGTCCTCACATCCCTTACAAGGTGGCCACAGCTGCTACTGCAACAGTTGCTGTTGGACAGTCTATTCCCAAGCCAAAAGCAGAATGGACTGTTGAAGATATTGAAGAGGTTCACAAGGACAAGAAATCCATGAACATTCTGTTTAATGGCCTAGATCAAGATATGTTTGACAATGTCATTAACAGCCAAACTGCTAAGGAAATTTGGGATACTGTGCAACTTATCTGTGAAGGTACTGAGCAAGTTAGAGAAAACAAAATGCAGCTTCTCATTCAACAGTATGAATATTTTCATTTTGAAGAAGGAGAATCATTGAATGATACCTTCAATAGATTTCAGAAATTATTGAATGGATTGAAGCTGTATGGCAGAGTGTACCAAGTCAAGGACTCCAATTTAAAATTTCTGAGGTCTCTACCAAAGGAATGGAAGCCTATGACTGTTTCTCTAAGAAATTCTCAAGATTATAAGGACTTCACACTTGAAAGATTATATGGAATTTTGAAGACCTATGAACTTGAGATGGAGCAAGATGAGCTGTTGGAAAAGGGAAAAAGGAAAGGTGGATCAGTTGCACTTGTAGCTGACAATGAGAAGATTGAAGCCATGAATGAAGAAAAGACAATGCCAAGTCTCAAAATTGGCACAAGCAAATCAGAATCAAGCAAGGGAAAGGAGCAAGTAGCTGAGGTTGAAGAAAATTCCAGTCAAGATGACTCTGATGATGTTGATGAACATCTGGCTTTTCTGTCCAGGAGGTTTGCAAAGATGAAATTCAGGAAAAATGCAAAATTTACTAAGTCAAACAAGAACATGGTGGATATATCTAAGTTCAAATGTTATAACTGTGGCATAAGTGGACACTTTGCAAATGAGTGCAGAATGTCATCCTCTGATAAGAAGAAATTTGAGCAAGTTGATTACAAAAAGAATATTTCGATTTGCTCAAACAAAAGGAAAGAGCTTTTCTGACTCAAGATGATTGGGCAGCAGATGGAGCCAATGAAGATGATGATATGGAAAATGTCAACCTAGCCCTGATGGCTAATTCTGATGAAAATGAAACTAGTTCATCAAGCAACCAGGTAATTACTACTGACCTCTCTCAGCTTTCTAATATTGAATGCAATAAAGCCATAAATGATATGTCCAATGAATTATATCATTTACGTGTTTCGCTTAAATCACTAGCTAAAGAAAACACAAGAATCAAAGAAAATAATGTGTTTTTAAGTGATAGGAATGCTGTGTTAGAGGGTAAGGTAATTGAGCTTGAAAAGATTAAAATCAAATGCTTGATTGTTGAGAGTGAACTAGAAGAATCTGTTAAGAAAGTAGAAATTCTTTCTAAACAATTAGAACGTGAGCAAGAGGTAATCAAGGCCTGGAAAACATCTAGGGATGTTAGTGCTCAAATTGTCAAGGTTCAGGGAATTGAATCACTCTGTGAGAATGCCTGGAAGAAAACCAAAAAGAAAGTTGAATTAATTGATGGATTGTCAACGGATGTGGAATCAACGGATGATGAAAGTTATCCGTTGAAGGAAGAAAAAGAACATCCGTTGAAGGCTCATCAATTAAAACAGGCAAGTGATTTTAAAAAGAACAATTTGAAAAATCTCAATAAGAAGTTTGGTTGAACTTCCAAGAACTTTGTCAAGGAAGAAGCTAGCACATCCAAAGATGCCAGTAAGGTGAATATAGGACACATGACTTTAGATCAGTTGAAAAATAGGCTTAAGTTTGTTGAGGATAAAAAGGAAACTAAAAGAAAATCTAATAGAAATGGGAAGGTAGGGATTAACAAACACAACAATTATAGACCTGATAAGTATACTCCTAGAAAAAGCTGTGTGCATTGTAAAAGTGTTAATCATCTATCTGATAACTGCAAATCTGTTAAGAATGCTCCCAAAAAGGGGGAGAAGGTAATTAAGTCCAAATGCACAACCAACAAGACACTGCAAGGAAAGGATGATGGAAAAGATGACCAAGGAAACTCTGGAATGGGTAGCGGTCATAGTCAAGGTAGAAGGTTTACATCAAGACAAGCTAGTCACAGAACAAGTTCTGATACTGGGAAAAGAAGAAGTTCTACTGCTGGTAAAAGGATAAGTTCTGATGAACTTCTAGATCTTGATGAGGAAATGTCAAGACAGTTATTTCTTCAAGAAAATCCAAGAATGGACTTGGAAAGTTTAAAGGAAGAAGAAGCCAGACTTAAATCAGAGAAAGTCACATCTAAATCTGAAGCTTCTGGTAAAAAGTCACTTCCAAAACTTAAAGGCATTGTGATCAAAGAAAGGACACATACTGAAGCAACATTGGCTAGATCACAACCACAGATAGATCCAAGATCCAAGGGTAAAGAAAAGGTTGGTGAACCTATCAAGGGTTATGTACCTCCTGAGGAAGAAGAAATTGCTGATGAAAAAGATGATCTTGCTCTGACTTCAAGAAAAGTTCTTAAAACAACCTCTGACATGGCTCAAGTTGTTCAGAGTCAAGAAATTGTAAGTTCTGATATTCAGAAGAAGCAAGTAACCTCTGACAGAGCTCAAGTTAACTTGATATCAGAAAATAGATCAAAGACACTCCTACCAGGATTCACTAAAGCAAAACAGACTCAATCTTTGAAGACTACTGCAAGTGGTTTTGAAGCAAGAGTAGTTACTGGAAAGGAAGTTAGAGATAAAACTGGATTGGGAAGTGTTAATGAAAGAAGAGTACACAACACTACCAATGATCCAACTTCCTTGAGTGAACCAGGTATTGGAGCAACTCCTGAGAGATTGAATCAACTGGAATCTGTACAGATGGTTTACCATACCTACTTGAAAGAATACATCATGTTGTATTTCATGACAGATGGTAGGGTTTATCATATAATACAAAATGCCATTCCTTTGAAGTATTTTGAAGAATTGGAGCATGTACTTTTCTTACTTCAAGTGGATGACAGAATAACAGAGACTGCTGCAAACTACTTAAAAGAACAGATTCAGAGACAGAAAAGGCTTTATTCTGTTAAGTCTGACAGCATATATGTTCCAAAGTACAGAGATCACAATGGTGATATTGTTGATATGAAGCCTAATACTGCACAGATCAGAACGTATCTTGGTATTAAGGGACTTGAATTCAATCTTGAGTCTGACAAAGCTTATGTCATAAGACTAGATCAGGAGTTGAGAAAAGCAAAGATTAATGATCTCAGAGCTGCAATCTTTCAAACTGGTGAAGATACTGTAGAGCTTAAAGATGTTAAAAGGAGAATAATTGATGAACTAAGATATGCTGAGAAATGTTTGTTGAAGAACTATCTCAGAACAACTCCTGACATCAGAGAGATCAGAAAATGAAGAAGCCAAGTCGAAGATCTACAACTGCTTAAATTCTGATATTTATACAGATTGAAGTTGTTATAAGAAGTTGAAATTGGTAAAAACTTTAAGGACTGTAAGTTGTAGTTATCTAGTCTATTTCTCATGCATTTGTACTTAATGTTTTTGACATCATCAAATATCTGTTAAACTTGTATATTTTGTTAATTTACAAGTTGGGGGAGATTGTTAGATATATTTGATAATGTCATGGCTAATATGTTTTATGTTTAGCTTTCAGAATCTTACGTGAACAGGATAAATCAGTACTTAACTGTTGATCAGTACTTATACTGGAAGTCAGGACTTAAGGATATCAGTACTTATATTATCAGGAGATAATCATCAGAAGATAGATATCAGAACTTAAGTGCTGAAGGACAATCAGATAAGGACAATAGCTGATTAAAGGAAAGAAGATCGAGATAAACATAAGAAGAGATATGCATGAAGAAGGAATTCCGTGAAGAATGGAATACTTGGAAGAAAAGATATCTGATTGATATATTTTAGGAAGCATAATTATATTCCATATCAATTAGCGATTATCTTGTAACTGTGTAGTATATAAACACAGATATAGGGTTTACACTACAAGTGTTATCATTATTAGAAAAGATTATTCATTGTAACCCTTGCAGCTCTCGTGATATTTGTTCATCACTGAGAGGTAACAGTTCCATACTGTAACAAAGTTTATTGTTTTAATAAAGTTTGTTTTCTGTTACTTAAGTTCTTAAAGTTCGATTTGAGTGTACTATACACTGTATTCACCCCCTCTACAGTATGTGTGTGACCTAACAGAAAACCAACCCTAAACTTTCTTCATGTCTTTGGTTGCAAATGCTACATTCTAAGGAATCAACCAGATCACAAAGGAAAGTTTGATGCAAAAGCTGATGAAGGAATATTTGTTGGTTATTCTGCTGGAAAATCATATAGGGTCTACAATCTAAGAACCAACATTGTCATGGAATCTGTGCATGTTGTGTTTGATGATAAAAAGATTGATGGACTAATAGATGAGGGACATCATGAAGGACTCAAATTTGACAACATTGAGATATATTGTGATGACAGTGAAGATGAGAATGATGGAGAAGGCACCTCGAAAAGAATTCAAAATCTGCCTTTGGATAATGCACAGAATGCTGCATCCGTTGAAAGTCATAATTCAGCTTCCGTTGATAGAAGCAATGCAGCATCCGTTGAAAGACAAAGTGCATCATCCGTTGAAGTTCATAATGAAGCATCCGTTGATCACAGTCTGTCAATGGATAATCATTTCACTTCATCAGTTGATAGAACTCCCAATTCCTTTCAAAGGATCAGCAACTCAGGGGGAGTTTCAACCAATCAACAATCTATCCCACATCATGACAATACTGAGGCAACCTCATCTAGAGCTAATCTACCACCTCAAAGGAAATGGACCAAGAATCACCCTTTTGAACTGATCATTGGTGATGCTACATCTAAAGTGCAAACTAGAAGGGCTACTCATGATGAATGTCTGTATAGTAGCTTTCTATCACAGGAGGAACCTAAGAGAGTGGAAGAAGCTCTATTGGATCCAGATTGGATTTTAGCAATACAAGAGGAGCTAAACCAATTTGAAAGGAACAAAGTATGGAAGCTGGTACCCAAGCCAAAGAACAAGAGTTCTATTGACACAAAATGGGTATTCAGAAACAAGATGGATGAAAATGGCATTGTCATAAGGAATAAAGCCAGATTGGTTGCTAAAGGCTATTCTCAACAAGAGGGAATAGATTTTGATGAGACATTTGCTCCAGTTCCCAGACTTGAAGCCATCAGAATCTTTCTAGCCTATGCAGCCCATGCCAATTTCAAGGTCTATCAAATGGATGTCAAGAGTGCATTTCTGAATGGAGAATTGGAGGAAGAAGTTTATGTAAGCCAACCTCCAGGATTTGAAGATCCAAATTTTCCAGACTATGTGTATTATCTGTTGAAAGCACTCTATGGACTAAAGCAAGCACCTAGAGCCTGGTATGAGACTTTGTCAAAATTTCTTCTAGATAATTACTTTACAAGAGGTACTGTTGACAAAACTCTTTTCTTTAGAAATGTTAATGGCTCTACAATACTTGTTCAAATTTATGTAGATGATATTATATTTGGTTCTACAGATGATAAGCTTTGTAAAAAGTTTGCTAAGTTAATGCAAAGTAAATATGAAATGAGCATGATGGGAGAGCTAACTTATTTTCTTGGTTCACAAGTTAAACAAGTTAGTGGTGGAATTTTCATTAGTCAAACTAAATATATTTATGATCTTTTAAAGAAGTTTGACTTAATGGATTGTTCATCTGCAAAAACTCCCATGACCACTGCCACCAAACTTGAATTGAACAAGGCTGAAAAGTCTGTGGATATTACAAGTTATAGAGGCATGGTTGGCTCACTTTTATATTTAACTGCTAGTAGACCTGATATAATGTTTTCTACATGTCTCTGTGCTAGATTTCAAGCTGACCCTAAAGAATCTCACTTAGTGGCTATTAAAAGAATTTTCAGATATCTCAAAGGGACTCCAAATCTTGGAATTTGGTACCCTAGAGAGTCTGGTTTTGATCTAATTGGCTACTCAGATGCAGATTATGCAGGTTGCAAAATAGACAGGAAAAGCACAACTGGCACCTGTCAACTTCTAGGGAATAAGCTTGTGTCATGGTTCAGCAAGAAGCAAAATTATGTTTCTACATCAACAGCTGAAGCTGAGTACATTGTTGCTGGTAGTTGCTGTGCACAGATATTGTGGATGAGGAATCAACTATTTGACTATGGACTAACTATTGACAAAATTCCTATATTCTGTGACAACACAAGTGCCATTGCCATTACTGAAATCCAGTACAACACTCAAGAACCAAGCACATTGACATCAAGTACCACTTCATAAGGGAACATGTGATGAAAGGTACAGTGGAACTTCATTTTGTTGCAAGTGAAAAGCAGATTGCAGACATATTTACCAAGCCACCTGATGAATCAACATTCACAAGATTAGTAAGTGAACTAGGTATGCTTAATTATTCATAATTTCATGGTCCTATTGCATTTTGTATTGAAGCCTGAAATGAATTTGTTGCAAGAACAAAGTTGGCTTTAAGTAAAGATTATTCTATCAATGGATATTCCCTATCCGTTGAAAGCCAAAATTGTTCTATCAACGGATGTTCATTATCCGTTGAAAGACAAATACATTTCTGGTAATTTATCCTTCAACGGATAAAACTGTGTTCATCTTCAACGTATAAATATTTACCTCATCCGTTGAAGTGTCACATCAGTTGCTTTAAGTGAGTCACAGCCGTTGATTCTTTTACTTAACCGTTGATACATATATACACAGTTGTATGTATTTGTATTAAAGGAAGTTTTCAAAATTTTTACAGTTTTCTTTATTCTCAAACGGCTGTAATTTACTTAAAAGTATTATTTAATCATTCTATTTACGTTTTAATTCGAGAAAGTATAAAAGCCCCTTGAATTCTTATTTTCACTTTACGCTTTCTTGCAATTTTTATTCTCTTTCTCTCCCAAAACTCTCAATCTTTCTCTGCAACCTCTACTCACAACAATGGCACCAGTAGTCAAAATTATGTCTCAGTCTGGATTTGTTTATGAAAAGAACAATTTCGTAGCCTTGGTAGAAAAGAATGAAGCCCACTCAGATTATCACAAGATGTTGGACTTCATCAAAAACTGTAAATTAAGCTATTCAATGCTGGAAGCCCCAACTATCTACTGTGAGGTAATTGAGGAAATTTGGACAACAACAGAGTTCAATTGCACAGATATGACCATTGCTTTCTCTCTCAAAGGTAAGGATTACAGTATTAACTATGATGATATACAATCTTGCTTTAAGCTACCTGAGAATAATGCCATGACACCACACACTGATAATGATGTATCTGCTATATTAGATTCCATAGGCTATTCTTTTGATTCTGCTAGTTTAGGGAGCATTAGAAGAAAGTGCCTTAGGAAAGAGTGGAGTTTTCTTGGAAATGCCTTTATCAAAGTTTTCTCTGGGAAGATTAGCAATTTTGATGCCATAACTTCATCTCTTGTTAATATGCTCTATATGCTAGTTTATGATAGGTACTTTAATTTTAGCAACTATGTCATGCTAGAATTAGGTTCCAGGTTAGGTAACAAAGCTAATAGACCTCATAACATCTATATGCTAGATTCTTTATGTTATTGGCTAACCATGTTGCTGAAGGTTTGGTCATAACTAATGAGAGCAATAAACTCAAATGCTGGGCACAAGAGAAAAGGGTCCTTGCAGACCTTTTGAGAATTAACCTCAACAGCTAGGTGCCATTGGTATATTTACCAATAATGAATGCACCTCAGGTAAGTGAGGTAAATACTTCTGTAACTCCTACTTCTTCCAACCCCATTATTTCTTTGCCTTCTAGTGTGGCAATGGAATCTGTGTCTTTGTCCCAACATATTCCTACCAAAACCACCAAAACTAAAATTCTAAAACACAAGTCAAAGAAAACAACCTCTGTTGTTTCTCAAAAGACAACAGTTGTAACAACTACCATAAACCCTGATGGGAGTAAACAGGGTGTGGGTGGTGAGGTAAGGGTTGAACATCAAGAAACCCCCCAGGATAAGGTGGGAGAGGTGAGTGGTACCCTAGCCAGCCAAGCCACAGTTTCTCAAAAGACTGTGGTGGTTCAAAAGGATTCAAACACATCCCTAGTTGCATCCTCCCAAAAGGATGCAGCTATTGAAAATAGTCCCCAACCAGGGACACAGAACACAAGAGGGAGGGACACTAAAGCCACACATTCACCTATCAAAGCCTTTTCAAGAAGAAAGAAGGCTAAAACCCTAGTTTCAACACAGGGGGCACACACTGCACAGATCCATCCACCTGTATCTTTGCCTTCTCAAATTCAGCTTGATGTGGCTCCAACAAATGTGGAGTCATAGCCCCATTCTCTCATAATAGACACACATCAATCACCAAATTCTCCATCACCATCTCTGGATGTGGATATAATATTCACATCAATTCCTGATTCTCCCTCTTTAAAACTCAGGGATGAGCCCCACTCAAATCCTGGTGATCATCATCTTTTAGATGATTTGTTGGATCATCAGCCAATTCTTTCAGACCTAGTTGAAGAATCTGTGTCACCTCACTTAAAATCAATCCACACAGATTCAACAATTATGTCACTTTCAATATCTACATTTCTTCCTTCTTCAACGGATATCGCTCATCCGTTGACAAGTGGTTGTTCTTCGACGGATAAGCTTAACAGCAGTTATCCGTTGATATCATCAGTTTCTACTCAACGGATACTCCCTATCCGTTGATGGTCTCTACACATATAACTGAATCAATTCCAAGTGTAGAAGACATGGTTACTGTACAATCACTTCTAGTATTGAGGGAAGGGAGTGATAATTTGAGTGAGAGGCTGGGTTGCTCCCAGGCAAAAGGAGATGTTGAGAGTCAAAATATGCATGCTATTTCTTCCATCATGGCAAAAGTGAGTGAGAGGAGTGCCACCTTAGTAGGTGAGGGTGAGGGTGTGAGGGTGTGTGTGAGCCAGGGGGAGCCCCTGATGCAAGAATATAGAGAAAATGAGAGAAAAGCAGGTACAGAAGCTATAAGGGTGGATCCAGCCATTGCTAGTGAGTCAATGATTGTGGATGATGCTGAAAAGGGAAGACAATTTCAGCAACATTACAAAGCTGAAATTGATAACATTTCCTTGGATGCTGACACTTTTACTCATCCTATTTCAGCCTATCAACTGTTGGCTGCTCAGGGCAATGTGGAGGCAGAGCAGACTTTGAACATAGTGCACTCTTCAGAATCTCTTCAAAGAGATAAAGCTGCTGTTAATAGGATGCCTTCTCAAGCTGGTGAGCCATCTGAAGAATTTGAAGTAAATTCTAATGATGATGACTCTGTTTCTTTGGATGGAAGCATGAACTTAGGGGGAGATGAAGGCCCAAGTTCTGTTCCAAATTTACCTGAATGGGTATGGAAAAGAAATCTATACCAGGACAGTTTGGTGTAGCTTTGGTCAAGCAGGTTATGGCTATTCAAAAGGCCCTTCAGGAAACTTCAGATGCTAGTACCAAGGCTATTCTTCAAGCTCATCTAGACTCTCTGCATCTCCTGCAGTTGCAGCACATCAGACAGAATTTGAGTGTGGATGAACTCAAAAAGGATATTGCTGACTTGAAATCTTACAATTATGAGAAGTTGGATTCAGTCATGCCTTATGGTACAATGCAAGATTTGTTGCTGAGACTGAGGAGATAATCTGATGCTAACAAGAGGCTGGCCAAGTTGGAAGACAGAGTTCAAGTCATTGAAAACTCTGTGGTCACCATTCTTCAAAATCAACAATCTCAGACAAGTCTACTATTGCAGCTGGCAAAAGCACAAGGCTTGACCCCTATCCTTGATGATAACAAAAAGGGGGAGAATAAAGGGGAAGGGGAAGGAGAGCCATCAACAAAAGTTCAAATATCTAAAGTGCTAGTTCCTGCCATCACCACTTCTCCAACACTTCAAATTAAAGGAAAGCTTGATGGAATTGATCTAATCCAGATAGCAGCAGCTGAGATGAAAGTCAAAGAGCAAAGGAGGAGAATTGATGAAAAGATGCAACAAATTTTTGGTTCTACAACTTCAAAATCACAATCTGTGAAGCATAGCACAAAGGTGGAGCCAATCATTATGGAGCTCAAGCCAGTATGGAGGAATAAGGTTGGAGAGACTTCTTCCAAGAATCTGAAACCTATGGTTCTCAAGCCCAACAACAGATCCAACAAGGACTCTACAAAGAACCCTCTAAGCCTTGCTCAGTTGAAAGGAGTGGATTTTCCTCTTCCAAAGCCTGATGAAGACAAGGTTTTGGGTGTTAATATCATGAAGCACAAGGAGACCAAGGATGTGGTTGAAAGAATGAACATGGCTATTATCTTTAGAGAGGGAAAGAGTATCTGTGTGATACAAGGACATCCCAAATTCTCAATAGCCAAGAGGGAAGAAGCCAGAAGGTTGAAGGAAGAAGCTGAAAAGCTAAAGGCTGACAAAAGAGCACAAGCAAAGCTTGAAAAACAGCTAAAGTCAAGTCAAGCTGAAGAAAAGAAAGAAATTGAAGATAAGGGTGAAGATGTAGGTATGGGGGACATGTTTAGTGATGATGTGGAAGAAAGAAGTGAGGAAAGAAAGAAATGGCAGAATGGGAACAGAAAGAAGGCCAATACAAAAAGGAAGATTGTAGATAAAACTGAAGAAACCCAATCAAAATCCAAACCACTACCTGCTATTCCTGAACCTATTGTGCCTGACCCCTTCATAAAAATCCATGGTGAAACAATCACTCCTAAGGAGGAACCAATTGATTGGGACACCATCAAATTGCCCACCTTCTTAACCACTTCTCCACCATCAAAGAAACAGAAAAGAAAAATCAAATCAACACCTCCTCTAACCTCAATCAAATTCACTCAGAAGCCTAAGCCTAAGCCACAAGCCTCAAAGGATGATTATGTTCACATTTGTGACATAAAGGAGTTTACAGACATTGAACTCTATCTGGATGAGCTGGAGGAAGTAAGGGGAATAGATGCCTACAGACAACTACCAGAAAGACTAGTGTTCAAATACAAAGGAAGTGGGAAAAGGATTTGGCCCCTTTACAGAATTCTGGATGAAGGCTATTCTACCTTGGTTAGAGTCTACTCAGCTATAAAAAGGGATTCTGGCTTTACCAGGACTGCCAAAACTGAGATTCTCAACAAGATTGCCAGCATAAGGAAAATTTGGTGGGAGCCCAATGCCTTGCCTAGAACATTACTCATCCCAGAGCATGGAGTTACAGTTCATAAATCACCTCATTGGTTTATGGAGTTCAGAGATAATAAAGGAGTCAGAAGATTTTTCAGACATGAAGATCATCTCAAGATTGCCAGTAATGAAACTCTCAAGGATATGCAATCTAAGTTGGACATCAATGAAGAAGATGATGCTAAATTCTACAGATAACTCCAACTCCAAATAGAGGAGAATGACAGAAGGCTAGGGAAGAAAACAAGGGATCAAAGGAAAAGGAATTAATCTGCTCAGGCTAAAGGAGCACCCTTGGAAACGATGTAATTCTTCAATTCTATCTCAGTATATACACTTTTGCAGCACTTTTGAATTTCTACTTTATTTTAGTTCATATGTTTAATAAGTGTTTTATTATTATCAAGTTAAACCCAAATTTATGCCTACAGTTCTAGTAGACATAAATAGGGGGAGATTGTTAGGAATATGCATATTAGTTTGATGATAAGTTCAACAAAACACTTAAGTAGAAATCTGGTGTTTGTAGCCTCAACGGATAAGACCATTCTGGCTATCTGTTGAAGGAGTAGCTTTACTTAGAAATAAGTTTAGTATTGTAGTACATTTCATTCTCTGTATTTAAGTTGTAATTCTTAGATGTTGTGGGAAATTATAAGTCATGTTGACTACTAGTGGATATGCAAATAGGAGGGCTAATTGTAAATATTTCATGCCTTGTAATTTTGTATAAGTGAAGTAGTATCAACTGATATTAAAGGCCTTCAACGGATGAGAAACAAAGCTTCAACGGATGTCTCTAAAGCTTCAACGAATAACATCCATCAATGGATGAGTGCTTCAACGGATAAAGCTTCAACTGCTAATGCATCAACGGATAAAGCTTCAACGGATAAAGCATCAACGGATAAAGTCATCAACGGATGAAAGCTTCAATGGATGCTAAGTTCAATAGCAGTTGATAGTGACAATTCATAAGCTGACAGAGGCACATGGGTTGACAGAGACAAACTGGAATGTGGTAGTGTAACACCCCCAGATCCGGGGTCGGGGATCCGGGTCGTCATGGTCTTTCATTCCACAATACCACTTCACTTACTTAATAAAAATAACCTTATGCTGTGACCCCACACTAACACACACCACAACCCGTTATAGTCTCAGAGATGAACATAAAAAAAAATATAACCACAAGTAATTATATTCCACAATTATCTGCCAATACACCTCAAAAGGTTTTCTGAATAGATTTACATTTTATTTGCCATTACTACAATTCATATTATACATAAGTCTGGTACATCAAAAGTTGAAGGCCTAGCCTATTGGTAGTTCCTACCTCAGCTACAGCAGCATCAACGCTTCCAGAAGACTGCCGAACGATTTCTAACCTCTTGCGAATCGGGAGCTTGGTCCGGTTCATCTTGTCTATCTGATGTTGTGTGATGAAAGAAGAAAGCAAGGGTGAGCAGCAAGCCCACCAAAATAATATGCATAATTATTTACAGTATATGAGTCTACTCATAATACTCATGAAAGTCTTGGTCAAAAGAAATGAACCAAGTTTGATATCTTAATGCGATGAAGTCGCAAAATATTCAGTATATATACATATATACTTTTCAAAATATTGGAAGTCCTCTTCCATGCATAATATACACAAAGTCCCAGTGTATAACTGTATATAAAAAAATATCGTTGCAAGGTGATCTCATATATCTAACCTTGTCTCAACGTTTTTCTGAAAATCTTTATCATTCATAAGACAATTATTAAATTAGATATAAGTTTAAAAGATGAAGTTACCAAATACTTCACTACACTTATATCATTCCCAAATACTACTTGAACTACCACCGTTCAAGTTATAATCAATTTCAAAAGTTCATCCCACTGATGAGACCACAAGATAAGACTTGAATAGATTCAATCTTTGAAATATTATTGAATGAAAAAGTTATGAGATACTTTATTTAGTCCCGATATATATATATATCCACATACATATATCCCTTTAAACATTTCCTGGAACCTCTGTTATGCAAAGTATGAACAGAGTTTGAAACATCCAATGAATTTTGGAAAGGAAAAGAATTTTGGCATAAACCCGATATCTCGCTGATCAGGCAAAGATACCAATAAGTAACCTTTTCTACTAGTAGATGGACGAATTCCCCACTGGTCATCACCCTGGTCATAATTAAGACCTATGCTGGACTGCCACTCAGCCACTTATGCATTTGATGGACTCCCACTGAGCCACTTACACAATAATAGACCGTACCCCGGCCTGTCGCTTATGCCGACTCAATGAGAGGGGCTTACTTCCCGAACGTTGGGCAAGTAATCAATTCATTTACCAAATCTGCAACCTTGTTGCGAATATAAAATACACCACAGAGCCGGATTCCCCAGGTTTTGAGCGAGTATTTAAATCCCCTTAAAAGGAAGATCTTAAATATAAAAATGAGTTTTGGGATCCGCTCTGACTTTTAAAAATCATTTTGAAGACTCGAAAACACTTTAAAGAGTGTTTGGAGTAAGGCTGATTTAATGAAGTAAATCAGTCCCCAGAATATTTTAGAAAATGACTGAATATTATTATTTTAATTAATATTCCCATAAAGAATAATCTTTATAAAAATAATTGAAGTAGAAGTTTTAAAACTTATACTTAAAACGAATATTAAATAACCAAAGATATACTTATATAAAAGTATTATCTTTATTTGAATAACCGAAAATAAGTTTGATTATTTACACCTTATTCTTTAATAAAATAAAGAATATATTACAGCACATAATCGGAGTCATAGATCCTCAAATGAATATTCAAATAATATTCATAAATAATATAAAAGAGTCATAAGCCTTCGAATGAATATTCAAATAATATTCAATAATAATATATAAAAGAGTCATAAGCCCTCGAATAATATTCGAAATAATATTCAATAATAAAATGAAGTTTAAAGTTATCGAATAAACCTTATTCGATTACTAGTTTGGAAAACTATAACCATATATATATATAAATATATATATATATATATATATATCCATATCCATATAAAATCTACTCGGGATCCTCGACTCCCGGTTTTAGAAAATATTTTCACCTTTGGGTCCCTATACTAAGGGTATATGCAAGTTACCGCTATCCTCTAGCATAGGTATTATCAACTGAACCAACAGATATATTTCAAGAATATGAAACAGGCATGCAAATATATACCATATCAGCATGCTCCAATATATCGCAAAAATTGCTAATTAACCAACATGCATCTATCACAAGATAATGCATATACATATATTCATCACAACAACAGTTATAACGGGTAGAAAACTTGCCTGAGCGACTGGGGGTTACGAATGGCTCGGGACGAGTCTGGTAACCTATAAACAACAAGTAAGTTGGAATTAAACCAAAGTCACTTGTGAATCTATACTTTAACTAACTTAGACTCTAACGCTTGTTTTGCGCTCACTGATTCGCTTAAGTCACTCGGGTACCCTCGGCTCCACCATTTTTAATAATTTAACCTTTACGAGTTTTAAAGCGATTCCTTCGCGAGTGACTTACCAACTGCCTAAAACACTTACCATAAATGTTTCATGCATTAATTAACCCTTTTTGGTCTTTAACCTACATTTCAAAGTAAGGCGAGGGAAAAAGTTTCGTTCGCGAAACGCCGTTACTTGAAACGGTCGTTTCTCCTAAACCGTAAATCGGAATCGAACGAACTACATATCAAAATGAAGCTCGTAACATGAACTATCTAAACATGACAATGGTCAAAACCTAGCAGTGAGTTCAAGGGTTCTGATGTTAAGAACAAAAAAAACAGTCTACGGTAAATCGGACATTACGACGGCTATGTTTACGCGATTTCCCAAATTTAAACCACTCGATACCAACCACAATTCAACCCCAAATCAATCATACAACCAATATCCATCCTTATCACATCATAACAACCCCAACAAATCCATATTAACCATTTATACTTATTCCTCACATGAACTAAAAGCTTTACTTAGGTTCTTTAACTAATTACCAAGATTTACAACTCCAACAATACAACAAAACCAACTAATCTCTACAAACTCAACCAAACTTCAACCAATCAAGCATCATGCCTCACATATGCTATATCAAACACATTCAATCCTAATTACTCAAAACTAAAGCTAGGGTTTGTAGTTTATACCTTCCTTGGAGAGTGGAGAATCAAGAGGATGGCTTGGAATCACCTTTAAAGCCCTTAACCAAGCTTAATCTAAACAAAACTTCAAGAACACAAATTTTAGTTCTTGAAAACACTATTCACCATCTTCTTTGATGATTTATAGAAAAAGATTGGCTTGGAATTAGAAGCTTAAACTTATAGGAAGTATGTAACTTAACTAGGAGGAGCTAGGATAATTACCTTGGAAAATAACAAGTGGAGGAGCTTGGACTTCCCATTTCTTAAGAAACCACCCGAGAGCCTCATGAACAAGCCTTGGTTGCTTTTGATTTTTGATGAAAATGGTTTTTGCTTGGCTTGGTTGCTTGGTTTTTGTGCTTGCTTTAGTCAATTACCTTCTTGCCCTTGAATTTGTGTGGTTCTCATTCAACCACACCTCCTTCCTTCCCATGTCATGCTTATATCATCCTCATGATGTCATCCTCCCTTCCTTGTCCTCTTTCTATTGGTTGGATGACATCATTCCCACTAATCCCTTTGATTAACTTCCTAATCGTTTGCCTAATGACCGCTGATCTGTTATACGGTTCGCTTAACTTTCGTTCTCGTTTATCGTTTGAAGGATCATACCCGGGATCTTATTACTTAGGTTCCCTTAACCTTTCTCAATACATTATATTCCTTTTTATGATCCTCCATTATAATCCTTTAATTTAAATCCTTTTTATCCTGTTACCTCATACTCAATTCTCTCCGTATCTTGTGGATTTCCGGGAAAAACCAAAGTGTTCGGAATTGGATTCTGACGATCTTTACATACACTTATATACTTCATAGAGTACTAATAATATCCCAGAATATCCATAACAGAACCCCTACATAGTGTGGCATGAAAAGTTTTCTCATTCAGCAAAAACACTATTCATAAGGGTTTCAAAATTTTCCAAAAATTGGGGTTATTACAGTCTCCCCTCCTTAAAAGGATTCCGTCCCGGAATCAGATAGAAAACAAATGGGGATACTTTCTTAGCATTGTGCCTTCTAACTCTCTAGTCAATTTTCCCACATTGTGGTTCTACCATCAAACTCTGACTAGTTTGATAACCCTTCTCCTAAGCACTTGTCCCTTTTCGATCTATAACCCTTTCTAGTTGCTCCATATAGGTTACGTCGGGTTGCATATCTATGCGCTCATATGCCTCTATTTATCTGGCATCTGAATTACACTTCCTTAACATTGATACATGAAACACGTTACGACCTGCTACATGTTCGGGGTTAGGGCTAGCTCATATGCTAACTTCCCAAATGTCTTAATATATCCAAGGGTCCAACAAATTGTAGACTTAGCTTTCCTTTCTTTCCGAACCTCATCAATCCTTTCCAAGGGATACCTATATCATTACTAGGTCCCCTATTTCATACTCTTTATCCTTTCGTGTCAAATCAACATACTTATCATGTCCATCTTGGGCTACTACCAGCCGTCCTCTGATTAGATCTATCATATCCTTGGTCCTTTGGACTACTGCGGGTCCGAGCATCTTACGCTCTACAACTTCATCCTAACATAAGGGAGATCGACATTATCTTCCCTCAAGAATCTCATAAGGCGACATCTCGATAATGACATATGATCTATTGTCGTAAGATAACTCAATCCGAATTAAGTGATCATTCCAAATTCTTTCAAGTCTATTGCACAGACTCTCATTATTGCTTTTAGCATTAGAGCATCTGCTTCTCAATACCCATTCTTTTCCAGTTCGTAATCGCTACTACCTTCCGTTCCTAATATTATACTGGTCATACTTTTGCTCGTTAGCGTTCTATAACCTTTTAATAACCACGTCAACCTTAGTATCACGAATGTGTTCCCATTCCGCATACTACCACCACTTTATTACTCCTTTTTCAGTTATTTCTATTTTCCAAAGTTTGATTAATCATATAGAAGTAAAGGAATTTGTTGAGAGATCACTATGATCATGAACACTTGTTATATCGCATAGTTAGTACAGAAGGTGGCCAGCCTTTAGTACTTGACAAGCAATTAAACAACATGTGGTACCCTACTAGGCTTCTATCACAAAGATAGATAGTCATTCGGCAATACCTCCCCTTCTGGAAGGGTTGTTCTTCTCAGCTTACATGAAATGAAAAGAAGAGAAAAGAACGAACTGAAGAGAATTGTATATATGAAAAAAAATATACTGCCACAAAATATCTGGCTTGGAATCTACCTCTGAACTATAGAGGTTTGTCATAGAAGAATAAAACATATATGTATTTATATCAACATCAAGTATTATAGCATCGTATTTCCCATGCCTAAATATTTCTATTCCGTCCATCATTCTATGGACCCATGCTCTTCATCGAGCTTATACACAATCACCTTTGAAACTCCCTCGACATCGAAAATCGAATCTGGGATCTCATTCTATATATCACCGTTACTAGGATTCTATGCTTGTACCGCAACCTTCCTCGTATAATAATACGACTCTCTATTGATAAGAAAGAATAAATATTCACTAGGTAGATACTCTACTTAATTAGTCTATCAATGATAACTTATACACTACCACGACCTGATTAGTGGTACTCAATCTCAATACCCATTCCAATACAACTCTCACGGTTGTAATCAGCTCATTACTCGCAGAATCATTGCTGCCTTACTATGGTCCACCACTGACCTACTGTCGTCATTCACTTTTCCATAAAATCTTAATATCTAACCATACGGAGTCCATACATGTCATATCAAATCATTCTAAGGAGGTAACATAATCACCATTCCTGATCCATGAAGAACACTCCTGATCCTGACATACATACATGACATGAAGCAGATAAAATTACAGAAGAGTTTCGCTCAAAGCAACGATAGCAGGTTAATACCATTCTTAATCATATGCCTTAAATAGAAGACTTAACTCAAAGGTTCGTCTAGTCCTTTTGGAAACATGGTCCTGGCTTATCTCAAGATAGGACCTTCTAAGATAGATAGCCTGTTCATGGCGATTACACGAATTAAACCTTTACCAACTACTATTACGGTTGGGTATTGCACAGTCATCAGAAGGAATGTCAATCTTCCAAACCATAATACAACCTTCACAGCTTTAACCATCATCACTGTATTCTTTTGGCACAGGCGCCTATAATTATCCTCTTACCTTTAAAGTGTCGGCCACCTCTTTGGCCTTTCCTGATAGTACAATTTCCTTACAGTCAATGTCTTTTAACCACCTTCAACTAAATTTTCTACCTCATTTCAATCACAGCTTATGTGAAGATGTTTTCCTTAACATCTGATAAGTAAAAAAAAATCACCATTTTTCCATAAGTTGTTGCCTCAGTCTTTAGAGGTTAATCACTGTCATGACTGACGCTCAATCATAATTAGAACATCTTTTATCTTAAGTCCTAATTGCCCTGAACAATTTCGACCATTACTGGTTCGATCCATACTTTCTCGTGGTTTAGCATGTGCCTCACTTGGCAACATTATAATTACGTCATATTTCCTTTATCAACATTTTTATTCTTGAGAATTTCGAATATTTCCTTTCTCCTTGTAACACCTCTAAGGTTATTTTTCAATCGTTCCTCCTGTATTCCCTATATACAGGGCATATCAAAATACCATTTACTAATACTAGAACCATTGTCTATATACTTCTGAAAAATTTCTCCACTTATCCTTAAAGGTTATTATTACCTTAATCCTTTCCAATTCATACTGTCAAAACTCATACTATCCCTATTAAGGGTGAAATGCCAACCTTTTTGCATTCCCCTAGGATTCGTTTTAAGTTACCGATGTTCTATCCTTAATTCCACCTTTAAAAAGGTACAAGCATCCTTCCATGGATAAATAAAGTCATATATCCCTGATAAGGGTATCTTATTCAATCATTTCCACCTCGATAGTCTATACCGAATTTCACAATAGCATCCTTATTCAAGTTAAGGTCAATCCACATGGCCTCCAAAAGATAAAAATGGTTATCCGCTTTTCTTTCCTGATTTGGTAATGATCACATGGATGATCTGGAAGATATTGGTCGTGTTCAACGTGAACTTCTTCTTAATAAATCCTTATTTACTTTTGTTGTTTATCTCAACAGTCATCTCAATGTTGGGATATCTCTCATATCTGGCGTCTCCCTTTCTGGGTATCAAGCCACCGCTCTTACACTTCACATTCTTGAAGGTCACTTCCTTCATCCAATTTTCCTAGTTTCTTACTTTCTTGTCTCCTCAGTCTATTCGCGTCTCATTGTCTATCCTTCGAATTATCTCAAGGTTTCCTCGAATCTTTCCAACTTACAGGGGATAAAATATATGTATCTCTTATACCTTCAACCATCAATTTAACTCATGGTGAATCACTCTCATCCGGACGATTACATACTTTTCTATTTCTATTTCTACGAGTCTTTAGGGTTTCCTCATACCCAACTCCTTTATCATTCCTCAAACTCTCTTGCCTTTATATTCCTTTCCACTTCATTTTCCTTTTTATTTTCCTTTCTCTTATCATTATTTCATGAACCAACATAACATAAGCATTGATTTCATACATCCCGTCATTCTGGATTCGTGTCCTCAGAACGAATCTTGACAACTTTTACAACTTAGATTCATAATTCATCATACTCGTCTGCCTTTGTTCTGACTCTAAAGCTTTTACACTATCTCCATAACCTTGGGAATTACTTTCCCGAAAACAATTGACTGAACTTTAATCAGTTTATTCTAACCTCTGGCTCCGTGCCTTTCTTGGTCTTTCACCAGTAGTGGCCCTTCTCTTAGGAGGGTAAGTGACAAAAATAGTCTTTTGTGATCCGTCCATCATTTAGAATCTAAAATGATTCCTATATTTCCTTTAGCCAGGCCCTTGCCTCGACTGGGTCAGCTTGTTCCTTGGAACTCTAAGAGCTTAGCGACTTAAAGAACCTGAAAGAATTTCTCACCGCATTGTTTCCTCAAGGTGGTGGTTGGGAATAATAGTCTAAGTTCTTTTTAGACAGGTCCATGAATTGCCGTATAGGAGTACCGTCTTGGGTCTCCTTATCTCGCTCGACTTTTATTTCCTCAGTCTAAATGTTTCTTCCTACTCCCCATACTTGGAGTCATCTTTTAATTTAAAATCTTCATTTTCCACTTTATTATTTTCCGGGTTCTTTATATCTTAATTGCGACCTCCCTGATTATCACGTTCAGGGTTTGCTCTAAATCTTATTCCTCAAACTAGCTTTCATCTAAGATTTCATCTTTAGGCTCTTGAACATTTGGAACCCAATTTCTATAGGAATGCCTCATTATTCCTTTATCATCTTTCTCGGTATTAATCTCATATCTATTTGTTGGCTCTCTGCCTTCATTCATCACTTTTACTGGCACAATATTTTCTTTTCCAATAATTCGGGCTGTATTGCAATCTCAAACAGCTTTTCGGTACCGGCTCCGGTTACCTTCACTTCTATTTCCATTTTCTCAAAATCTCTTATAAACTCCCCAAAAGACATTATCATCTTGAGTCTCTCCTTTTTACTAAGGGCATCAGCCACCACATTGGCTTTCCCCCGAATGATAAAGAATCTCATAATCGTAATCCTTGATTAGCTCTAACCGCCTCCTCTGGCGTATGTTGAGCTCTTTCTACGCAAAAATGTACTAGAGCTCCTATGGTTTGTGTAAATCTTGCACTTCTCTCCATACAAGTAGTGCCTCCAATCTTTAGGGAAAAACTATTGCCACGAGCCCAAGCTCATGGGTGGGGATATCGAATTTTATACTTCCTTAATTGTCTTGACGCAGACGCGATTATCTTGCTGTGCTATATAAGAAGCACCCTAATTCCTTATGCGAAGCGTCACTTACAAATCACAAAATCTCCTTTTCCATCCGGCAACGCCATCATAGGGGCCGTCACCAATCTTTGCTTCAGTTCTTAAAATCTTTTCTCGTATTTCTCTGTCCATTCGAACTTCTCAGTCTTACGAGTAAGCCGCGTTAAAGGGGCTACTATCTTTACAACTTGAACGAACCTCCGGTAGTGACCGGCCAATCCTACCTCTGGTAGTTTCCCTAACCATGGTCATCAATTCCTCAGTGGTCCTTTATTCATTCTTGTCAGGATCCTCTATGGGGTCCTCCTCAACAACTATCCCTACTAGGACAACATCCTCAATATCAACATCATCCGGTCCTGCATTAGGACACTCTATCGGATCCACAATCCGATCTCCAATTAGTAATAAAATATCATCACGATGTTGCTCCTCAACCTCAGGGTTCGGAATCCCGCTACCATATACGATAACGAACTACGCTCCTATCACGATATTTATAAGGGTTCCCATAAGGGTTTTAACTGTCAGTGCTACGTTAGGTAGCCCGACTATGAACTTGGCAAGAGTTCTTATTATCTTAGTTAACTTATTATCTTAACGTCCCATCATCTCTGAGGTTTACAACGCTTAGCTCTGATACCATTTCTGTAACACCCCCAGATCCGGGGTCGGGGATCCGGGTCGTCACGGTCTTTCATTCCACAATACCACTTCACTTACTTAATAAAAATAACCTTATGCTGTGACCCCACACTAACACACACCACAACCCGTTATAGTCTCAGAGATGAACATAAAAAAAAATATAACCACAAGTAATTATATTCCACAATTATCTGCCAATACACCTCAAAAGGTTTTCTGAATAGATTTACATTTTATTTGCCATTACTACAATTCATATTATACATAAGTCTGGTACATCAAAAGTTGAAGGCCTAGCCTATTGGTAGTTCCTACCTCAGCTACAGCAGCATCAACGCTTCCAGAAGACTGCCGAACGATTTCTAACCTCTTGCGAATCGGGAGCTTGGTCCGGTTCATCTTGTCTATCTGATGTTGTGTGATGAAAGAAGAAAGCAAGGGTGAGCAGCAAGCCCACCAAAATAATATGCATAATTATTTACAGTATATGAGTCTACTCATAATACTCATGAAAGTCTTGGTCAAAAGAAATGAACCAAGTTTGATATCTTAATGCGATGAAGTCGCAAAATATTCAGTATATATACATATATACTTTTCAAAATATTGGAAGTCCTCTTCCATGCATAATATACACAAAGTCCCAGTGTATAACTGTATATAAAAAAATATCGTTGCAAGGTGATCTCATATATCTAACCTTGTCTCAACGTTTTTCTGAAAATCTTTGTCATTCATAAGACAATTATTAAATTAGATATAAGTTTAAAAGATGAAGTTACCAAATACTTCACTACACTTATATCATTCCCAAATACTACTTGAACTACCACCGTTCAAGTTATAATCAATTTCAAAAGTTCATCCCACTGATGAGACCACAAGATAAGACTTGAATAGATTCAATCTTTGAAATATTATTGAATGAAAAAGTTATGAGATACTTTATTTAGTCCCGATATATATATATATCCACATACATATATCCCTTTAAACATTTCCTGGAACCTCTGTTATGCAAAGTATGAACAGAGTTTGAAACATCCAATGAATTTTGGAAAGGAAAAGAATTTTGGCATAAACCCGATATCTCGCTGATCAGGCAAAGATACCAATAAGTAACCTTTTCTACTAGTAGATGGACGAATTCCCCACTGGTCATCACCCTGGTCATAATTAAGACCTATGCTGGACTGCCACTCAGCCACTTATGCATTTGATGGACTCCCACTGAGCCACTTACACAATAATAGACCGTACCCCGGCCTGTCGCTTATGCCGACTCAATGAGAGGGGCTTACTTCCCGAACGTTGGGCAAGTAATCAATTCATTTACCAAATCTGCAACCTTGTTGCGAATATAAAATACACCACAGAGCCGGATTCCCCAGGTTTTGAGCGAGTATTTAAATCCCCTTAAAAGGAAGATCTTAAATATAAAAATGAGTTTTGGGATCCGCTCTGACTTTTAAAAATCATTTTGAAGACTCGAAAACACTTTAAAGAGTGTTTGGAGTAAGGCTGATTTAATGAAGTAAATCAGTCCCCAGAATATTTTAGAAAATGACTGAATATTATTATTTTAATTAATATTCCCATAAAGAATAATCTTTATAAAAATAATTGAAGTAGAAGTTTTAAAACTTATACTTAAAACGAATATTAAATAACCAAAGATATACTTATATAAAAGTATTATCTTTATTTGAATAACCGAAAATAAGTTTGATTATTTACACCTTATTCTTTAATAAAATAAAGAATATATTACAGCACATAATCGGAGTCATAGATCCTCAAATGAATATTCAAATAATATTCATAAATAATATAAAAGAGTCATAAGCCTTCGAATGAATATTCAAATAATATTCAATAATAATATATAAAAGAGTCATAAGCCCTCGAATAATATTCGAAATAATATTCAATAATAAAATGAAGTTTAAAGTTATCGAATAAACCTTATTCGATTACTAGTTTGGAAAACTATAACCATATATATATATAAATATATATATATATATATCCATATCCATATAAAATCTACTCGGGATCCTCGACTCCCGGTTTTAGAAAATATTTTCACCTTTGGGTCCCTATACTAAGGGTATATGCAAGTTACCGCTATCCTCTAGCATAGGTATTATCAACTGAACCAACAGATATATTTCAAGAATATGAAACAGGCATGCAAATATATACCATATCAGCATGCTCCAATATATCGCAAAAATTGCTAATTAACCAACATGCATCTATCACAAGATAATGCATATACATATATTCATCACAACAACAGTTATAACGGGTAGAAAACTTGCCTGAGCGACTGGGGGTTACGAATGGCTCGGGACGAGTCTGGTAACCTATAAACAACAAGTAAGTTGGAATTAAACCAAAGTCACTTGTGAATCTATACTTTAACTAACTTAGACTCTAACGCTTGTTTTGCGCTCACTGATTCGCTTAAGTCACTCGGGTACCCTCGGCTCCACCATTTTTAATAATTTAACCTTTACGAGTTTTAAAGCGATTCCTTCGCGAGTGACTTACCAACTGCCTAAAACACTTACCATAAATGTTTCATGCATTAATTAACCCTTTTTGGTCTTTAACCTACATTTCAAAGTAAGGCGAGGGAAAAAGTTTCGTTCGCGAAACGCCGTTACTTGAAACGGTCGTTTCTCCTAAACCGTAAATCGGAATCGAACGAACTACATATCAAAACGAAGCTCGTAACATGAACTATCTAAACATGACAATGGTCAAAACCTAGCAGTGAGTTCAAGGGTTCTGATGTTAAGAACAAAAAAAACAGTCTACGGTAAATCGGACATTACGACGGCTATGTTTACGCGATTTCCCAAATTTAAACCACTCGATACCAACCACAATTCAACCCCAAATCAATCATACAACCAATATCCATCCTTATCACATCATAACAACCCCAACAAATCCATATTAACCATTTATACTTATTCCTCACATGAACTAAAAGCTTTACTTAGGTTCTTTAACTAATTACCAAGATTTACAACTCCAACAATACAACAAAACCAACTAATCTCTACAAACTCAACCAAACTTCAACCAATCAAGCATCATGCCTCACATATGCTATATCAAACACATTCAATCCTAATTACTCAAAACTAAAGCTAGGGTTTGTAGTTTATACCTTCCTTGGAGAGTGGAGAATCAAGAGGATGGCTTGGAATCACCTTTAAAGCCCTTAACCAAGCTTAATCTAAACAAAACTTCAAGAACACAAATTTTAGTTCTTGAAAACACTATTCACCATCTTCTTTGATGATTTATAGAAAAAGATTGGCTTGGAATTAGAAGCTTAAACTTATAGGAAGTATGTAACTTAACTAGGAGGAGCTAGGATAATTACCTTGGAAAATAACAAGTGGAGGAGCTTGGACTTCCCATTTCTTAAGAAACCACCCGAGAGCCTCATGAACAAGCCTTGGTTGCTTTTGATTTTTGATGAAAATGGTTTTTGCTTGGCTTGGTTGCTTGGTTTTTGTGCTTGCTTTAGTCAATTACCTTCTTGCCCTTGAATTTGTGTGGTTCTCATTCAACCACACCTCCTTCCTTCCCATGTCATGCTTATATCATCCTCATGATGTCATCCTCCCTTCCTTGTCCTCTTTCTATTGGTTGGATGACATCATTCCCACTAATCCCTTTGATTAACTTCCTAATCGTTTGCCTAATGACCGCTGATCTGTTATACGGTTCGCTTAACTTTCGTTCTCGTTTATCGTTTGAAGGATCATACCCGGGATCTTATTACTTAGGTTCCCTTAACCTTTCTCAATACATTATATTCCTTTTTATGATCCTCCATTATAATCCTTTAATTTAAATCCTTTTTATCCTGTTACCTCATACTCAATTCTCTCCGTATCTTGTGGATTTCCGGGAAAAACCAAAGTGTTCGGAATTGGATTCTGACGATCTTTACATACACTTATATACTTCATAGAGTACTAATAATATCCCAGAATATCCATAACAGAACCCCTACATAGTGTGGCATGAAAAGTTTTCTCATTCAGCAAAAACACTATTCATAAGGGTTTCAAAATTTTCCAAAAATTGGGGTTATTACAGGTAGCCTCTTGGAGGAATCAAGAAAAAGCAGCATTTCCATTCTGGTGCAAACAAGGAAGTATTCAAAGATTCACAGCTAAACCTAAATTGCATTGGATAGAGAAATGAAGAAGAAACATGTGAAGAATCTTTTAATTGTATTTTACAATTTTGTCTTCACTTGTAAACTTGGCGATATATAAACCAAGTAGCAGCTAGTAATTAGATGGTGAATTTTCCAGAGCTGTTTAGAAAAATTCAGAGAGAAAATCATCTAGTTTGTACTAGGACGCAGCTGTGATCAATTCTTTAATTCACAGATTTTCTGAAATAACATATCTCTGGTGGAACAACATATCCACCACAAAAGTTTTTAAGTTCTTTATGTTCTTTACATTTGTGCTTGAATATATATCTGTTTGTATTAGCTTAAAGCAATTTACACACATTTGTTCATCGAAACACTTAGTCTTAGAAACTGCTCAAAATATGAAAAAGTTTCGAGATTTACATTCAACCCCCCTTCTGTAAATCTCATTGTTAGTCAACTGGGAATAACAACACTATCTACCATTGCCGGTCCTCTACAATTAATGGCAACATGCCCTTTCTTTCCACACTAGAAACATGTAACTTCTATTTTCCCTGCTGAACATTCATTGGAATAGTGCCCTTTCTGCTTACACTTGAAGCACGTCACATTTTCCTTGTTGCAGACGCCCGTATGTTTCTGACCACATGTCATGCAGTATGCCAGTGGTGGTCTAATGATTCCCGGCTGAGTGGGAGCTTGGAAATGATTACCTGCTCTGTGATTACTTTATCATATCCTTTTAAAATTTATATTCGCCCTACCTTGAAATCCTGGCTTCCTGTTAGAACGAGTCTGAAAATTTCCTTGTCCTTTTTCCTTTTGGAACATCTCACTTTCCCTCAATGATCATGGCTTTCTGAACCACGATTGTATATGTCGTCAGTTCAAATACTGCCACTCTGCTACGAATCCACTCAATATCTACCTGTTCCGGAACAAACCTAGCCAATTCTGTAAACTTGGCTTCGTATTCAGTCATAGACATATTTCTCTGCTTCAATTCCAAGAACTTGATTTCCATTTGGTTCTTCATATAGTGAGGAAAATATTTCTCCAGAAACAATTCAGTGAACCTATCCCAAGTCACAATGCCCTCACCTTCTAGAGCTTTCTTGGATTCCCACCAATAATTAGCCTCTCCCCTCAGGAAATAGCTAGCAAAATCAGTCTTCTGATCCTCTTCAACTTTCACTAACGCGAAGGCTTTCTCTATTTCTTTTAGCCAAGCCCTAGCCTTAGTAAGATCCGCTGTGTCCTCGAATTCTGGAGGCTTAAATGATTGAAACTGCTTAAAAGTAACAACATGTACAATTGGTGGTATCTGCAGTTCAGGACGAGGTGGTTGTTGTAACATTTACTGCTGAATCTGTTGTTGTTGCTGCATCTGCTGTTACATCATTACCATCTGTTGTTGCATTAGATGGAACATTTGGTTTTCATGGGGTTATTATTCTGTTCTTCAGAATTGCTGTTAGAGGTTTCAGTTCTGGTCTTTCTTTTTTGTGCCATTTTTCTGATAATAAAACAAGCAGGTCTTTTAATAATTTGATTAAACAGTAGAAAATGAATGATGATACAATTTGACTGATATTAAAATAGAATTTTAAATAATTTAAGATTTTTAGCAAATCATTTGAAATAATTTAAAATATTAAATAAATAGAGTGAACAACATCATTCAAATATTTCATTTATCTTTTCAAAATTAAACAGAATTTAAAGATATGGAAAGACTGTAAAACAGTAAAGTTAATGTAATTGTTGTAAAGACTGAAAATTTAAATAAATAAAAGAAAAAGATTGAAAAGGTTTATTTTATATAACAGACAACAACATCAGGTGTTAGTGCTTGATATAAAAGTCCAACATAAAGTCTATCGTAACCGCGACTGATCAAAACTGAGTACACACATACATATCTAGTCTCACTATACTATAGCTGCCTATATCTACATATATCACATACACTACAACATCCCTGGTCCAACTGTCTTATATCAGAACCCTGGCGGAATACGTCCCAACTCCTGTCGAAGAGTCTCAATAACAGACTGAGCGAGACGAGTACCTCTATAAAACTCTGTATAGGTATGAGTCCCATCATGCACCAATGCATCTAACTCAAGTGAAGCACTGTAAACTATTTGTTGTATCCTCTGTCTCATCAAATAATCTGGCTAAAGTGTTGATAACGGTCCTCTATCCCTCTGATCGAACAATCCCATAATCTCCCTGCACTGAGATCTCCAATAAAGCACATCCTCTCTCATACTACTATACTCGTGATAAGGTAACATGTGTGGCTCTCTGACCTGCCCAACTGACTCTTGCGACTGAACCCTGGGTATCCCAGCAACACCCTGTTGAGGTAATCCTAACTGTAACCCTACATCATGCTCTCCCATCCCCTCGACTGGGGCCATCTGGAACACCTCTGGAATTGGAGCATATATTAGTATAGGAAGTGGAGCTACAATAGGTGGAAAATCTGCCTCAACCTCAGCTATGAACTGATACTCTAAAGGTAATGGAGGTGGTATCAACGGCTCAAAAAAATCCATAGGATCAAATATGTCAGGATCTGGAAGCTGCTCTGGGGCTGGTGGTACTGGCTCCTGTGGTATCTCTGGTGGAGGTATCTGTGCTAGAACCTCAACTGGTATTGGTGGTATCACCGGGGCTACCGGTCCTGTGATGTTCCTCTCAGAAGATGATGATGATGCCATCTGATAATATACAAAACAAGAGAAAGTCACTTAACATTCGTGTAACTTATAACTTCCTAATCTTAGAAACTATCTAAACCCTAACAATCCTATTCCTATCTTATTTGATCACCCTATGTTATCTTAATCCTGGTGTTCTTGTTTCAGGGACCAAAACCTACAGCTCTGATGTCAAAGTGTAACGCCCTCCAAACCCGGGGTCTAGATCTGGGGGTTACTTAATTATCACCATACCAATACAAACTTGTATGATAATTATACAAACATATATCTACCCCTATTATTCTATCCAGGACCTTTTCAGGGTGAGTTATGAAAATAAGAACAACACACTAACTTTATTACAAACCAAATTTAAAATCTCATAGAACTCTCTTTATTACAAACCATTGTCTAAAATTTTTTTAACTAAATTTATTTTATTTCAAACACACACCACATCTATCTACACTATACCTGTTCGGAAACTATGTATTTCTGCAAAGGAGAATGAAGGCCACTATCGGCGAGTATCAATAAACTAGACAGAACACAAGTTCACACATATATCTTGCTGATCAGTCAGGATACAATGCAGATATATACCTCTATGTATAGATCCATTCGGGTACCCTGGCTCAACAGCCCAAAATAAGGATCCGGTTATTTCCTGGTCCATAGGATCAAGTGTATACCCGATCATAATCATCACCATCCAGTCCATAGATGAGCAACCAGAACAATCGGTATGCTTTGATATATCCCAATATCAGAATAAATCAGGATATATATATATATATATATATATATATACGTAATCTATTGGAATATGAATATAGTACTCAGTGAATCAGGAGAAATCAAGAATCGAAATAAAATATAAACAAAGGAACAATAATTGTATATCGGTGTATGTAAACAGGAATTATCAGTGTTTATCGAGTTAAGAATCTGAATATAAGAATACGATTCACTATTCAGAATTTAGAATAGAGGACAAACTTGTGTGTCATGTGATCTACCGTAAGTATATCACCGTTCTCTAACACTGGCTCGGTCTTCCTTATTAGCTTCGTATCTATCAGAGAAAGATACATATTTAGTCAACTTGTATCTCAATCGCGTCTCAAACTGACTTCACGTAGCGCTTATCGTCTACCCGTACGCTTACAATTGACTCATATAACAATTACTAACATTTAGGACTCGATTAACCATATAATTCACATAGCACATAAGTCACATAATCATTCTAGACTCGAAACTATTTTTAGACTCAAAATCGGGTCACTATTCGCATTATCGAACAATATCTGGCTCGTTTCCTAATTTTCGGAATTTATTGGACTCGTCTCTATAAGTAATAGGGTCTATAAGTAGATAAATATTGAAAGCCGACTCGTTTCCAAAAGAAATTAGGATTTAAAACTATATTTAATGAAAATAGATCATTTTTCCGAGTTGAGGGGCTTTCGTTTCGTTTAAATCGGATAAACGGTTCAATTATGGTTCAATAAATAAAAATAAATCAATTTATTACTTAATATAATTAATTATTCAAAATAATTGAACCTCAATTTTTTTAAAATAATTATTTAGGAAAAATCAGAATTAAAAATATTTTTTCCATAATTTTTGGAATTAAAATTAATTTATTATGATTTATTGAAAATAATTTGATTAATTATCAAAATAATTAATCATTTTCAACAATTAATAAATAATAAATAATTAAAGAAATATTTAATCTCGAATTTTAGAAAAATATTTCAGAATTATTTATAAAATAAATCAATTTACTAAATTATTAATTAATCAATTTATAAAATAAATAAAACTGATTTTTATAATCTATAAAAGATAAAAAAAATAAAAATCCAAAAACAGTTGTGAGAAAATGAGTTTCTGACATAACGAATCAAAATCGGGTTTCAGGAACAGGTTAACGGGTCACAATCCGGGTCGGTGAAGAACACCACCGGAATCTGCCCAGAATCTGGTGACTTCACCGGACTCTGATGAGTCCCGTTTGGGGTAAAAAACGTATCATTTGGAATCGTTTTTGATCCCAAATCATTGCAAATCACATCCCACTTTGATTCAGGCCATCTTTCACCGGAATAACCCCTGGTTTGAATTCTCCGATCAAATCGAACCAAGCTCCGGCCACAATATCGATTTTCTTCGTTTGTACATAGAGTCATAAGTTCTATATCTTAAATCAAAGCTTAATGTAATATCCGGAAAATATCTTGCAATTATTTTCATCAATAAATAATTAATATTTGATTATTATGTGATTTTTTGGTGAATTATCCGATGGTTGGTGTTGATATGTGGTAAAGTGTATGTATGTTAATTTTATTATGTTCAGATTAAAATATAGATGATTATGATATTTTCTGGGAATTTTTGGAGTGTTATATTAATTTATGAATTTATTAATTATTTTATGAATAATTACAAAAAATATTTTATATAGCCGGGAATCGTCCAACTTCATTTCAAGTTATAGAGGCATGGTTGGCTCACTTCTGTACTTAACAGCTAGTAGGCCAGATATAATGTTTGCTACATGTTTATATGCTAGATTTCAGGCTGATCCTAGAGAATCTCACTTGATAGCTATTAAGAGAATTTTCAGATATCTCAAGAGAACACCAAACCTTGGCATTTGGTACCCTAGAGATTCTGGTTTTGATCTAACTGGTTATTCAGATGCAGATTATGCAGGTTGTAAAATTGATAGAAAGAGCACAACAAGAACCTGTCAATTTCTAGGAAACAAGCTTGTGTCCTGGTTCAGTAAAAAACAAAATTCAGTTTCTACTTCTAAAGCTGAAGCTGAATATATTGCTGCTGGCAGTTGCTGTGCACAGATTTTATGGATGAAAAATCAATTGCTAGACTATGGTTTGCAAGTTGAGAGAATTCCTATTTTCTATGATAACACAAGTGCAATTGCCATCACTGAAAATCCAGTGCAACATTCAAGGACAAAGCACATAGATATCAAGTACCATTTCATAAGGGAACATGTGATGAATGGTACTGTGGAACTACATTTTGTTCCAAGTGAGAAGCAACTTGCAGACATCTTTACCAAGCCACTGGATGAATCCACCTTTTCAAGGTTGGTAAGTCAGTTAGGTATGCTTAATTACTCTTAAATTTATCTGAGTTATTTTACAAGTTGTTATGTAGCAAGAAATTTAGTTGATTTTTCAGTCTTGGATGAAATTTTGGCTAAGTCAAAATTTACATCTCGACGGATGACCCTTATCCATCGAGTTTAGTCATCCGTCGATATACTATTTGCTAATGAAAATCAATTACTTTTCTGGAATCTTTTAAAACTCGACGGATAACAGTTTATCCTCATCCGTCGAATTATCTTAATCTCAGCCGTTAATTCCCTATACATTATCCATCGAGGATAGTTACAGTTTGTAAGCATTACACGACGGATAATGGGTGGAATTTTTACAGTTTATTTTTAAACGGCTATTTTAGGCAATTTTCTATTAGTTAATTACTTTACTTTATTATTTTCATCAGTTATTTTTGAGATAGTATAAAAGCTTATTTCATTGCAATTGTTTTCTATTATCATTCTCAAATTCAACTGCTCTAATTTCATTCTCTCTCAAACAAATACTCTCTTTCTCTTCAAGCCTTCATTCTCTAACAATGGCACCTGTAGTAAATATTATGTCTCAAACTGGGTTCATTTATGAGAAGAACAATTTCACTGCATTGGTCAATAAGGGTATTAAGCAATCAGAGGACTACCACAAGATGATGGACTTTGTGAAGAATTGTAAGCTCAATTACGCCATGCTAGAATCATCCACAATCTTCTGTGAAGTTGTTGAAGAGATGTGGACCACTGCTATCTACAACTCTACTGATAAGACCATCGCTCTAACCATCAAAGGTAATGAATTCTGTATCAATAGTGATGTGATAAAAGCATATTTCAAAATTCCTGATAATAATGTGACTTCACCACACAATGACATCGATATTATCAATATGCTTAGTTCCATGCATTATGCACTTCCTACTTCTAAACTGAGTGATATTAGGAGAATGGGTCTTCGGAAGGAGTGGAGTTTCATGTGTGATGTAGTTACTAAGGTTTTCTCTGGAAAAGTGAGTAATTTTGATTCAGTGAATATTTCCATGCTTAACATGCTATATATGCTAGTTACAGATAAATTTTATAATTTCAGTGACCTTGTCTTGTTTGAGTTAGGTTTTAAATTAGTTGAGTTAGCTAAAAGAGTTAAGAATGTGTATTATGCTAGATTTTTCATGTTATTGGCTAACCATGTAATAACCCCAAAATTTTGAACTTTTTATAACCCTTATGAATAGTGTTTTTGCTGATATTGCTGAATAAGAAAACTGTTCATGCCACACTATGTAGGGGTTCTTTTATGGATATTCTGAGATTTTATTGGTACTCTATATGATATATAAGTGTATGTAAAGATCGTCAGAATCCAAATTTGAACCTTTTGATTTTTCCCGAAAATCCACCAGATATCGAAAGAATTGAGTATAAGGTAACAGGATAAAAAGGATTTAAATTCAAGGATTTTAATAGAGGATCATAAAAAGGAATATAATGTATTGAGAAAGGTTAAGGGAACCTAAGTAATAAGATCCCCGGTATGATCCCTCAAACGATAAACGAAAACGAAAGTCAAGCGAACCGTATAACAGATCATCGGTCATTAGCCAAATAATTAAAAGCTAATCAAAGAGATTAGTGGGGATGATGTCATAAAACCAATGAGAAGAGGACAAAGGAGGGAAGGTGACATCACATGGTGACATAAGCATGACCAAGCAGGTGTGTTGTTGGTTGAATTAGAACCACACAAAAATTACCATGGTAAAAAGGTAACAAAACAAATCAAAATGTCAACCAACCAAGCCAAAAATTCATTTTCACCAAAAACACAAAATTTTCTCCCCATTCTTCATCAAGCTCTCGGCTTTTCTCCTTTTCCAAAGAAAGAAAAAAATCAAAAATCTAGTTCCAAGCTTTGTTAAATTGCAAGGTAATTATCTAAGACTCCTTATGCATAGTTATGGATATCCTATAAGTTTGAGCTCCTAAATCATTCACAATCTCTTCCTAAAAATCATGGAAGAAGATGGTGAATAGTGTTTTTCAAGAACTAAATTTTTTGTTCTTGAAGTTTTGTTTAGATTAAGCTTGGATAAGGACTTTAAGGGTGGTTCCAAGCTATTCACTTGATTCTCCACTCTCCAAGGAAGGTATAACCCCTCCAAACCCTAACTTTATTTGAGTAATTAGGTTTAGTTTTGTTGTTATAATTCATGAGAGGCTTGCTAGTTGTAAATGTAGAGATTAGTTGATTTTGTGAAGTTTTTGGAGTGGTAGTTCTTGGATTGTTGATTAATGAACTTAAGTGTAGTTTAAATTCAAGTTTAAGAATAGTATAAATTGATAATATGGAGTTGTTGGGGCTGTTATGGTGAGTTATGGATGGAATTTTAATTGGGTTATGATTGTGGATTGATTGTGGGTTGATTTGGAGTGGTTTAAATTTGGGTAATCGCGTAAACATAGCCGTCGTAATGTCCGATTTACTTTAGGCTGTTTTTGTTCTTAACATTAGGACCCGTGAACTCACTGATAGGTTTTGACCTGTGCTATGATTAGATAGTTCATGTTACGAGCTTCGTTTTGATATGTAGTTCGTTTGATTCCGATGTACGGTTTAGGAGAAACGGCCGTTTTAAGTAACGACGTTTTGCGAACGAATCATTACCCCTCGCCTTACTTTGAAACATAGGTTAAAGACCAAAAAGGACTAATTGGAGTATGAAACAATTAGGTAAAGTGTATTAGGCAGTTGGTAAGACACTCGCGAAAGAATTGCCTTAAAACTCGTAATGGTTAATTTATTAAAAATGGTAGAGCCGAGGGTACTCGAGCGACTTAAGAGAATCAGTAAGCGCAAAGCAAGTGTTAGAGTCTAAATTGGTTAAAGTATAGATTGATAAGTGACTTTGGTTTAATTCCAACTTATATGTTGTTTATAGGTTACCAGACTCGTCCCAAGCCATTTATAACCCCAGTCGCTCAGGCAAGTTTTCTACCCGTTATACTGTTGTTGTGATGTATACATTTGTACATGCATTATCTTGTGATAGATGCATAATGGTTATTTAGCAAATTCTTGCGATATATTGTAGCATGTGATATGGTATATATGCATGCCTGTTTCGTATTCTTGATACATATATCTGTTGATTCAGTTGATAATACCTATGCTAGAGATAAGCGGCAATTTGCATATACCCTTAGTATAGGGGACCCAAAGGTAAACATTTTTCTAAAATCGGGAGTCGAGGCTCCCGAGTATAATATATATATATATATATGAATAGTTTTCAAAACTATGAATCGAATAAGGTTTATTCGATAACTTTATTTTATTATTGAATATTATATTGAATATTCATTCGAGGACTTATGACTCCGATTATTTACTAAATAATATTCTTTATTTTATTAAAGAATAATGTGTCGATAATCAAACTTACTTTTGATTATTCAAATAAGGATATTACTTTCGTATAAGTACATCTTTGATTATTTAAGATTCATTTCAAGTATAAGTTTTACAACTTCTAGTTCAATTATTTTTATAAAGATTATTCTTTATGGGAATATTATTTAAATAATAATATTCAGATATTTTCTAATATATTGGGACTGATTTATTTATTAAATCAACATTACTCCAAACATTCTTAAAAATGTTTTGTGAGTCTTCAAAATGATTTTAAAAGTTAGAGCGGATCCCAAAACTCATTTTATATTTAAGATCCTCCTTGTGAAGGGGATTTAAATACTCGCTCAAAACCTGAGGGATCCGGCTCTGTGGTGTATTTTATATTCGCAACAAGGTTGCTATTTTGATAAAAGAGTTTTGATTACTTACCAAATACTCGGGAAGTAAAATTCTTGGAACAAGTTAATCCATTAACAGGCATCGCCTGGGAAATATCGGTGAGTTTTCCTTTCCAACTAGATACGACTTCTTGGTGGAGCCGTATCAACAAGTTTCTACTTGAGGAAGGTGAGGACGAGCTTTACGTTTCAGAGTCATGGAT
The DNA here is from genome assembly GCF_009905375.1 of Apium graveolens. NCBI lineage: Eukaryota > Viridiplantae > Streptophyta > Magnoliopsida > Apiales > Apiaceae > Apium > Apium graveolens. The sequence goes on from NC_133647.1 coordinate 79,071,525, forward strand.
TTCATCTGAACTAGGAGTGGCATAAGTGGTCGAGTGGCGCCGGCCCAGCCTAATTATATTGGCCCAAATGGCCTGGAAGTTCCGCTAAGATGGTCCATTCCTTAGGAGACCAGTGTTCGGTTGACAAGTAAATCCGACAGGTTCTCCTCTACATGTAGAAAATGGTGGGGTTGTACTACTGCGACTGATCATCGTAAGTGGTCTTCCTGGCGCGACAAACTCCCGTAATGAGTTCATCATCCAGTTGGATAATTCTGCAACACTACCCGTAGCTTTCGATCGAAAGGCTACGAATGGGTTGTTGCCGAAGCATTGACAGGGTCAAACAGTTGTAATGGTGTTTCCATTGAATGAAGTATCTCATAACTTCATTTCCTTTAAAAAAAATATTTCAAAGATTGAATCTATTCAAGTCTTAGCTTGTGGTCTCATCTATGGGATGACCTGTTGAAACTTATTATACTTTGAACAGTAATAGTTCAAGTAGATTTCTAAAAATGGTATAAGTATAATGAAGTAATTGGTAACTTCATCTTCCTTAAAACTTATATCCAGTAAGTAATTACCTTATACTTGATAAAGGATTCTAGTAAGTTATCCATTTAGATACTTGCATTATTGTTTACACTATATATTATCTTGCGAGTTGTAATGCTCACTCTTGCTTCATTTCTTTATCACACAAGAACAGTTAGGAAAGATGGCCAGACTCAAGCAGACCCAACGCAAGCGCGTGGGAAGCGTCCCGCGTCTTCCCATTGATGTTGTAGCTGCTATAGCTGCAGAGGTAGATCTATTGGTAGATCAGACATTCTACTTTTGGGAACCAAATATTGTATAATTATAACTTGTGGCAGATAATGGCAATTAACTGTAAATTTATCAAGTAATCATTTTGGGTTGTAATAACTTTTAAATTGTGGATTCAAGGACTTGTACTTATTTCAATTTCATCTCTGAGACTATAACGGATTGTGGTGTGTGTTAGTGTGGGGTCATAGCATAAGGTTATTTATTAATTAAGTGAAGTGATATTGTGGAAAGAAAGACCGTGACGACCCGGATTCCCGACCCCGGATCTGGGGGTGTTACAAACCACCTCTGTGAAGAGATTGTGCTTGAGAACCCAAACAACAAACTGGTTTGTTAGGTTCAAGAGAGAAGACTCATTGCAGATTTGAACAGGGCCAATCATCACAAGGATGTACCAATGTTCTACTTTCCTGTAATGCAGGCACCTCAGGTAAGTGAGGTAAGTTCATCCATCCCTACAACTATTCCAACCTCCACTATTTATTTGAATTCAGGAGTAGCTATGGCTACTGTGTCAATGACCAAACAGTTGCCTACCAAATCCTCCAAACGTACTACTATTTCCAAATCTAAATCAAAGAAAACCCCCTCTGGTATCTTTCAAAAGATGCCAGTTGAAAAACCCACCAAAGCCAAAGAGAGGAGTGTGAAGGAGGGTAAGTTAGGTGAGGGAAGGGGTGAACATCAAAGAAACCCCAAGAATAAGGTTGGAGAGTTGAGTGAATCCTAGCCTAGCCACACTGTAGTTTCCCGACAAACTGCAGTGCTTAAAAAAAAGTTAACTTCTAGCTGCATCCTCCCAAAAGGATGTAGTTATTGAACAAAGCTCTCAGCCAAGAGCACAGGCCAAAAGGGTTAGGGACACAAGCGCACCCCAAACTTATACAAGAAAGAAGAAATCTAAAACCTTTGGGGATGCACAGGGCACACACACAGTGCAAACTGGTACTAAAGACACAGTCCCTGCACTCTCTCAAATTCAGTTTGATGTGGCTCCAATAAATGTGGAGTCACAACCAAAATCTCTAGTTATAGAAGCATCTCATACACCATACTCACCAACAAACTCTCTGGAAGTGGATATGATAAACACTTCAATTCCTGATTCTCCTTCTTTAACTCTGTTGGGGAAGCCAAAACTCAGTGCAAGTGAGCATCATCTTTTAGATGATTTGTTGGCTCACTTGCCAATTCTTTCAAAAACTATTGTGACATCTGTGCCCCAAATATCTTCAATCAGCACAGAGTCAACAATAGTTTCTCTTCCCACCTCATTCATTTCTACTCTCTCGATGGATATTGCTCATCCGTCGAGTAGTGATTGTATCCCGACGGATAAGCCTAACAGCAGTTATCCGTCGGATAGCATTACCACTCACTCGATGGATATCACTCATCCGTCGAATATCTCTGCATAACTTCAAACTTCAATTATTTCAAGTACATACGATTTAGTGGTTGTATAGTCACTCTTAGGACTGAGAGAGAAGAGTGTCTTGAGTGAGAGGCTGGGTTGCTCCCAGGCAAAAGGAGAGGAAATGAGTGAAAATCAACAATCCATTGATTCAGGATTGGCAAAAGGGAGTGAGAGGAGTCCCACCTTAGTAGGTGAAGGTGAGGGTGTGAGGGTGGGGAGCCAGGGTGAGACCCTGATGCAACAAAAGAGAGAACATGAGAGAAAAGCAGGTACAGAGGGTATAAGGGTGGATCCAACCATTGCTCATGAGTCAATGATTGTGGATGATGCTGAAAAGGAAAGACAGTTTCAGCAACATTAAAAAGCTGTAATTGATAACATTTCCTTGGATGCTGACACTTTTACTCATCCTGTGTCAGCCTATCAATTGTTGGCTGCTCAGGGCAATGAGGAAGCAGAAAAGACTTTGAATCTGATGCATACTTCAGAATCTCTACAAAGGGATAAAACTGCTGTCAATTTAATGCCTTCTACAGCTGGTGAGCCATCTGAGGAATTTGGAGTAAATTCTAATGATGATGACTCTATTTCATTTGATGGAAGCATGAACTTAGGGGGAGATGAAGGCCCAAGTTCTATTCCAGATTTACCTGAATGGGCCTTGATAAAGGAGTCCACACCAGGACAATTTAATGTATCCTTGGTCAAACAAATCATGTCTATCCAACAGGCCATTCAGAAGTGCTCAAATGCTGGTACCAAGGCTATTCTTCAAGCTCATCTAGATTCTATACATCTAATGAAGCTACAACAATTAAGACAGAATCTGAGTGTAGATGAACTTAAAAAGGATATAGCTGACTTGAAGACCTACAATTCTGAGAAGCTGAATTCAGTCATGCCATATGGTACCATGCAAGATCTATTACTGAGACTCAGAAGAGAATCAGATGCTGAAAAGAAGCTGGCCAAGTTGGAAGACAGAGTTCAAATTATTGAAAATTATGTGGCCACCATTCTTCAAAATCAACAGTCTCAGACCAATCTTCTAATGCAACTGGCTAAAGCACAAGGCCTGACTCCTCAACTTGATGATAACAAAAAGGGGGAGAAAGAACCAAGTGAGGGGGAGAAACTTTAAATACAAATTAGCAAAGTAATTATGCCTTCAATTACTGTCTCAAAGCCACCAGTTGCAGATGGTATAGATCTGATTCAAGCAGCAGCAGCAAACTTGAAAGTTACTGAGAAAGAAAAGTTGAGTTTGATCAACTGGGAGAAGATTGATGAGGCGATACAGAAGAAGTTCCAACTTGTCAAGGAGCCAGTTAAGTCAGCCATCCATCACTCTCAAGTCAAGCAAATCAGTGTGAATGAGATGAGCATGAATTATCTGGAAAGAGGACAATCTTCCTGCATCAAGTCTCCAAAGGCTGAAATGATCCTTAAACCAAGGGTAAACTATTCAAAATCATCCTTGAAGAACCCCTTGGATACTGTGTATGAGACACCCAAGACTGATGAGAAGAAACATCTGTCAAGATCAATTGTTTTCTACAAAGATCCAACTGATTCAGCTTCTAAAAAGAGGATTGCTAATATATTCAGAAATGGGAAGGAAATTTGTGTAGTAGCTGGACATCCTCAATTTGCTCAAGCAAAGAGAGAAGAAAAAGCCAGATTGAAGCAGGAAAAGAAGCAAGCTATTCTAGATGCAAAGAAGGCTAAACAAAAGAAAGAGAAGATTGCTATCTTGGCCAAGCTACAGGCTGTAAGTTCATCTCAACAAATTCCCTCTCAACCATCTGAAGCTACTAAATCAAGGGAGCAAGTTGAAGAACAGAAGAAATCTCCAAGAAAGAAAGAATTGGATAAAAGAATAAAAAGGAAACTGGATATTGTTGATAAGGAATTGGGAGATCAATTTCCTAAGGAACCCACACCAACTACAACTCAAGCATCAAAGCCCTCTGTGGTATTTGAAGATATAAGGGTGGTGGATCCCTACAGGAATATTCATGGTGAACCTATTGTGCCCAAGGATGAGCCAATAGAATGGGATAACATACCAATTCCTGACTTCAGTCTACCAATCCTTAGTAAGCCAAAGAGGACAAAGTCAAGGGCAGTCAAGAAAGTGAAGCTGTCACCCCTCAAATCCAAATCTGTAGTCAAAGCTCAACCCAAAACCAATAAGGGAGACTACTTGTACTTGTGTGACATCAAAGAATTTTCTGATCTAAACCTCTATCTGGATGAACTAGATGAAGTGAGGGGAATTGATGTATACAGAAACCTACCCGAAAGGTTAGTGTTCAAGTACAAAGGAGGAAAGGAGATTCACTGGCCACTTCACAGGATTCTTTAAGAGAGCCAAGCTGTACTGATTAAAGTTTATTCATCCTTCAAGAAGAACTTTGGGTTCAATGTCACTGCTAGAAGACTAGTATTGAAGAAGATTGAAGAACTAAGGAGTGTTAGAGCTAAAGATGCACTCCCAAAGACTCTAATCATCCCATACACAAAGAGAATAGTGCATCTAAGGCCCTACTGGCTGATGGAGTTCATAGATGACAAAGGGGTGAGAAGATTCTTCAGATTAGAAGACCAATTGAGCATCTCCAGCAATGAGACTCTCTTGGAAATGCAAGAAAAGCTAAATCTCTCAGAATCTGATGAACTGGAATTCCACAGGTAGCTCCAAAATCAGATTGATGAAAACAACAGGAAGCTTGGAAGAAGAGCCAGACCTTCAAGAAACTAGAAAAATCTGCTCAGGCTAGAGGAGCATCTTGAAATGACTGTGAGCCAAACTTTGTACATTTTGATTAATTGAAGCACTTTAAGTATTATCTATTTTTTTTTAAAGATGTATGTTTAGGGTGTTTTGTTATCATCAAGTATCTCTTAATTTATGGCTACAATTCCAGTAGACATAAATTGGGGGAGATTGTTGTGCATATGTTATGTACTTGATGATGACATAAACAAAACACCTAAGTAGATTTTACTTAGTAAAATAATGTAGCACTCGATGGATAAGAATTATAGACCCGACGGATAACTAATTATAGTCCCGACGGATAACGATTTATTATCCATCGAGTGAGTAGCTTATGTAATAATAAGTCTGTAGCACATTTCTGCATACACCTTTGTATAGAGTCTGTAGTAGCATATAAGTCATGTGGATTTTAACTAGATATGCAGAATAGGTTATTTAATTGTACATAGATGATGTCTTGTAATTCTGCATAAGTGAAATGAAGTCAAGTGCCTGATTGCTACCCAACGGATAAACTACAAAGCACCCGACGGATGATCAACAACCCGACGGATGATCAATAATCCGACGGATGATCATGAAACCAACGGATAAAGAATTCAAATACCAGTTGACAGTGACAACTGGTCACATGCGTCGGGATGTATGCAAATGGAATGAGGAAGCCTATTAACTGGGTAATAGAGAAAAAAGTAGCAAAGCATAAAAACTGATAGTTTTTATAATGATTCTATCTTTTGAATTTGTAATCTTGGTAATATATAAACCAAGAAGTAGCAAATAGAAATGAAGATCTGAGATACAAAAAGTGAGAAACATTTGTAAGCAGAATTATTAGCATTTCTCTGTATTCTCAGTAGTTCAAATTTGTAAGCAGCTGTGAGCATTCTTGCACACAGAGTTCTCTCGATATAATATATATCTCTGGTGGAATTGTTTAAATCCACCAGAAAGTTTTTAAAGACTCTTGTTTTTAATTACTTATATTTTGATTCACTTAAATTTTTATTCCGCATTGTGCTAATCAAAACACTTATATTTGTATTCGAGTTGAACATTTTTATTTTAAGAAAAAGGTTCAAGAATTCCATTCAACCCCCCTTCTGTAATTCTTGCTATATTGTTAAGGGACTAACATGATACCTGCAAACCAATTATGATACTTGTTGGGTATTTTTGGCTCACTCTTGCTTTATGAGATTGTGTGAAAATATTTTGTGAGAACATTCAATTTTGAGTGGCAGTCTCCTGTACTAGCAAAAGGAGAGGTAGTTTTGAGAAAAGAATTTTGTAAGTTTTTCTTTTCTTATAAGCTTTCTTATGTGAGAATCATATTACTATTAAAAGTAATATATTGTGTGAAAAGTGATGAGATTACTTGAAAAGAAAAAAGAGATTTAGGTGTTATATTGTTTTCTATTTCAGGATCTCATCAGAAACAGATGGTTATTGCTAAGGATCCTCTCAAAGGCAAAGCAATTTTACCAAGCTCTGCAAATGCTTCTGAGAGTCCGTCTTGCTCTGATTCTGATGAAGATAGTGATTCTGATGATCCTGACACAACTCAACTGAAGACTGCTATTGATGCATCTAAGAGGTCCAATATTGGTTATTCTTCTCATTTCAATGCTGATCCCTCTTATTACAATGCTGATGCTGAGCATTTTTGAAAGGCTGGATGGGATTTTGCATGGAGAGATGCACATACTTTTATCTCCTCAGCTGTTGGTATGTAACATGTTCACATGGCATATGATGGACTTCAAAACCCTGATCTCAAATTGCATCTCAAGGCTTCTACCATTTCTGTGAAAGGAATTCTCTCTGAACTTGCTGCTATGAAGACATCTCATACCACTTTACAAAAGAAAATTGATACTTTTATGGTTAATCCACTTACTTCAGCTGAACTCATAAGTGTGAAGAAAGCTGTTAAAACCGTGGTTCAATCTCAACAAAGCATGGATACTCGATTTTCTTCCTTGGAAGATAAAGTGTCTTAAATGACTGATAAACTAGTTGCTATACTTTCTCTTCTTTCAAATTCTGATGCCAAAATGGGGAGAAGATAGCTGTCACAAAATGTACACCTGACTCTATTCAATTGAAAGATAAAGATACTGATGATGATGGTGCTAAGAATCCAGTTGCTGATGTTCAAATTGCTTCTGTTGCTCAACAACCTCAACATTCTAAAAGATCTGGTTCAGGAAAAGGAAAGACTAATGGTGCTCATGAAGTTAAGCACAAGACTAATGCTGATGCTCCTGAAACTAGTGATGTTACAATCTCTAACTTAGCAGATGCTAAAGGATTATTCTTTCCTTATTCACACAAGGAAACAGGTGAAGAGATTGTTTTATATTACAAAGATCAGAGGTTTGAGCAAAAGAATGCCAGAAGTGCTCTTGGGTTGATAACTGAAGAATTTCCTGATCTAACAACTGAAGAAGCAGTTATGCAACAGAAGGAGTTAATGGCTCAAATTGAAGCTGAAGCAAACACCTCCAAAGGAAGAGGAAAAAGAGGTGGAAGAACTACAAGAGCTAGAGGAAGAAGAAGAAGAGGAAGAATTTCCAATTCAAGTAGAGACTCAGCATTTTTGAATGTTCTACTCAGAGAAGGTTTTGCTCCTGTACAAGGAAATGATGTAAAAGAAGAAGTTGATGATACTGAAGAATCTATTTTCCCCAGGAAGAAGAAATGAACCACTGACATTGCTCAAGTTGATGTAACTAATCAAATGTGTTTCTTGAAGCAAACACAAATCCTGAAGAAAAGGCAAATCCTGATGCTGTGAATCTGAAAGCTGACTTTGATACTGATGAAAAGATGATCAAAGTATTGGATGAATCAATTCTTGATGCACATGAAAGAATTGACAGAAGGGAAGTTGATCAATCTTGTAATGACTATGTGCAAAGAATTCTAAATTCAAAGAGAGAGCTATGGCAGAAATCAGAAGGGAAGATTCATGATTTGTCTACAAGCTATGCTCCTCTCAGCAAGAAGGATAAAAGATGGAAAGATATCTACTCATTTAGTTATCCTAAAGGATTCAAGCATATTGATTTTGTGTCAGCAGGACTAGGGGATTCTACTCCAGAACAGAAGAATTTTGATAAGTCCATCAAGAAACCTTCTTGGGTGGAACATAATGAAAAACTAAAGCTTATCAAAACTCGTACGAGAGGAGGTATTGGTCATTCTGGAATGGAAACTCTGAGGTCTGATTTACTTGACACAGATACTCTGACTGACAATCTTGGTGAGAAAATTACTCCTTCATATCTTGAGAAAGTTGAAGTTGTGAAGATCGTATACAGGAAGATAAATGATAATGATGTCATAGAGGAGATTTTGTACTTCCTGAGAGATGGTAAAGTAAAAAGCTTTACTTTGCAATAACTCTTGATGAAGACTGTGACAGAGTTAAAATATATTCACTATCTTCTTAGAGTTGAGGATAATGTCACCAGAAACTGGTCTTCTATGATACTTGAGAGTATCAGATGAAGTGTCATGACCAGAGAAGACAAATACAATAGTGATTATGTTCCTATGAACAAAACTTACACTGGTCAAGAAATGAAGATGGAAAAGGGAGCTGCGATTCTGAAAGTTTTTCTCAACAATCCTCAGTTATCTTTCAGTCCTGATCATGAAGATGTCAGTTAAAGCTTTATGTTAATTGGTGATTTTGAAATAACTAAGAGTTCAATTTCTAAATTAAGATCAGCCATTTATCAGCTTGGGGAATATACTGAAGAAAAGAAAGAGTTGAAGAAAAAGCTTGTCAAAGTCCTTCACGATAAGGTGGAAGAAAGGTTAAACAAATTTATGGAAACAAATGTCAGTTATCTTAGGATACTGAAGTAAACCTTATTCCTTGTACATTTTGTAACTTGGTTTTGGCATCATTGAGAAGGAATTTATGCTTCATTACATTAAGTATAAATTGGGGGAGATTGTTACGTGCTGATTCTCAATGATCATGAGAAGCTCAGGATCTGGCTGTTCTGGATGTCATCAGGATTTGATGTGCCATCAGGATTTGATGCCCATCAGTATCTGTAGAAGCATCAGAATTTGAAGAGCAGTCTGTTGTGAAGATTGAGTCTGTTCCTTATTTTGAGGGATGGACATCTGTTCGTTCTGAGTGATAGGACTTTGTATATTCAGTTAGAGATATGAATCATTTTCTATTAATATTTGATAATACATATTCTAGACTGATTTGTAGCAGCTGTGTATTATATAAACACAGTTTAGGTCATCACATTGTGAAGAACTCGAGAATTGTACGACTTAGCAGCTCTCAAGAACATTAGTATTTCTTGAGAGAGTTTGTAACAGTTTTTATCAGGAATATAAAGAACTGTTATATTTTTATACTTGTTCGAAACAATTATACAATTGTATGCAACTCCCCTTAAATAATTGTATCTTTACTGGGCAACATATTGTTTTGATGATTCCATGTTATAGAGCATATTTTTCTGGTTAATTTAATATATTATACTTCAAAAATAGAGTTCAATAACATATAATAATTGAGGTTTGATTTTATGAAAATTCGAAATTAGGGTTCTTGGTGTTCTTGAGTTGAAATTTGAGGCTTTTTGATTCAAGGGTTATTGAATGAATTTAATGATTGGAATAGTTTTCTAAGGTGATTTACAATCGATTCGTATATTTATTTGTGCCAAATGATTCCCTGAGTTGTATAGCCGAGTTCATGAAATTTTTATTTTTTTAATTCAATTTTCAGTTCTTATTATTGATTAGTTGTTAATATGAATATAAGGGTTAAATTATGTGTGTTACAAGCTTCATTTTGAACTATAGATCGTTGCGTTTGGTTCGGTATTCGTAAAAATCACCCCTCGCCGGAATCAAGCTACGTCGCCGGCCTTAATGGTGTTCCTGGCTGGAAACGACGATCTACAGATCGTTCTTGATGATTGTAGATGAGTATAGACTGTTGGGTTGTGTAGGAATATTTTACAGCAAGAATCGAGAGCAACATATGGGGTTTTGGTCCTCGTCGGAGTCCACCGGAACCGCGCCGATGACGGCCGGATTCTGGGCAAAGAGGGGGATCGCCGGAGTTCAACCCGGTTGTGTTCTTCACAACCCGGGATTTGACCCGGTTTCGATCCATTTTCCCCAAAATCATTTTCCAGAAAAACTGTTTTTGTGAATTTATTTTAAAAATTAATTTAAAATTCATTTTTGAATTTCAAAAATTACTTTTAATTTCCAAAAATGATTTAGTTAATTATTTTAAATAATTAACTGAATTATTTTATTTTCAAAAATTTATTTTCTTTTATTATTTTTAAAAATATAAATTTGAGTTAATTGTTTACAATTTATTTTAGTTAACTATTTATTGATTTGATTAATTGATTAATTTATTTAATTAATTAATTTTATCTATAAATAGTTAAATAAAATGTAATTATTATTAATTAAGCCAAATAATGATTTAAAAATAATTTTGAGGTTTTACAAATTATATAAAGGTATTTAAAAATTCAATTATTATTATTATTAATTGAATTATTCTTATTTTATTCACAATAAATCAACCGTTTGTCCATTTAATACGAAACGAACGCCTCTAGACTCGGAAAAATATTCCGCTTCCAATAAAAATTCTTTCGAAACCTAAATTCTTTTTTCTCAAAAGGTCATTTATTTGTAAATCATTCTGAGTCAACTATTGATCGATAAATACCCTTTTTAACTCGATTTTTAATTCTAAAATATCGAGACCTATCTTTTGGCTATTCAACTTAGATGTTACATGAATTATGTGACTATGCGTTATATGAATAACATGATTATATGCCTTATGTGTACGTATCATGTAAATTATGAGTCAACATGTCTTTTAAACATTATCTGATCAGTATACGATCTTTATATGTTATTATCGGGTGGGTAGACGATAAGAATAAGTGTATGATAGACAATTATACGTTGTCGGCTAATTGAAATAACACCTCTTATGATAGATGCATATAGTTCGAGGCATTCAAAGCTAGACAGTGATAATAACATTAAAGCCTAATTATACGTGGAGATGAGACGAGTGAATACCGAGTAGATGTGAGCATAGAATGGTGATTCAAGGCTAAAAAGCGAATCAATTGAGGCAAGTATTCCTAAAATTTCTTCTAAAATACTGCAAATATTTCTTCATTCCTATTCTAAGTTCAGAATAGTTAGATGTTTTTATATTTCGCTGTAATTACTCTTATTTATGCAAGTACCTCTTTTGATCTTGTTCCTTGATTATCGATTGATCTCTTGAGCAAATACCCATTATTTCGGTTTTTGCGAACCCTGAATCGGGATGTTTTGAAATCAAAGTGATTTGATATCAAAATACTCCACGGACTGGATGGTTACGATGAGGGCTAGGAATGAGCTGGACCCTAAGGGCCATAGATGGTTGGACCCTTAATTAATATGCCACAGTGATTGGGTACCCTATATGTTGGTGGGTCTATGTAGTTGGGTATAGATTCACGCTATATCCTAACTGATCAGCAGGTTATAGTGCATATGTTGGTTTCTAGTGTCCAGTCTAATTTATTGTTGATTGCCATTAACGGTATTCCTCCTTGGAAAGTTATGGTTACAAAAACAAACGAAGATTTGATTCAAGAAATGAATCAGTAAAACGTTCACTGTTCTTTTACAAAGAAATGTCTCTTATGATTAAAGGTGATTAAAGGTCGGTGTTTTATTCACTCAACTCTTTTAAATAAATAAAGATGTTTTGAAATCATTTAAAAATTATTTTCAGAAGTTTCTTTGATCTGATACCTGGAAACCAATTATGATACTTACTGGGCATTTTTGGCTCACTCTTGCTTTATGAATTCTTATTTCTTTTAGTATCAAATGAGGACAAAAGTGAATAGCTCTGAGTAGACAGCGAAAGTTGAGGGATCCCAGCTGAAGGAATTTGAAGGTGTCAGAGTAAATAATACGAGGAAGTTAAGAAAGAGGTAATAAAATTGTATTTAGTTATTGTAATTTTAGAAGGTTATATTCTTGTTTCATACCATAACCTGTAAGCGATCCGGAATAATGAGGGGTTATCAGTGAATTTGTTTTAATATACAGGTTTATATTATTTAAAGTCATTTAGTGACACCCAATCCTGACCCCGGATTTGGGGATGTTACAGTTCGTATAAGAGCTACAGGTTATTGGTCTTTGAAATAGGAATAGGTGGAAGTAAGATAGGATTGACATGTCATATAAGATAAGGAAGACCCTATGTATACTCATTTTGAGTCCGAGTTGAGTGTGAATTAAGATTAGTGGATCCGATATGGATATTGTTAAGATAAGTGGAAGGCGAGTATATTGACGATATAGGTATATTGAGTTTCCAGATCCTATAGTCGACAGCTCAACGGAGAATGGGTAAATTACCCTACTTTCATATGGTTTTAAAGAAGAAGGAGACTGGGTCGCGAGAGAACTTCGTATAAGAAAAGATAGATGAGTTTCAGGAAGATCCAACTTAGAATTGCGTAGTAGGTTAAGCTCCAGGCTGGAGGCAATGAGTTGATTGAAGCTAACGAAGAGCCAACGTCGTAAGTTTAAAGGCAGCACTGGGCCGAGGAGCTTCTTATCACTTTTTTTGGGCGCCGCGCAAGGATCGACATATCGACCTTATTAGTTATATTTAAGGTTAACAAGAAGATACGACCTTATGTACGGACATAACATCGAATTCTTCGACCCGTTTCTAAAAAACCCGACCCGGTTTGCAGAGATTTTCTAATTTTTCTGATTTTTAATAATAAAATATATATATTTAAATAAAAATTAGGCTATCTATAGTAATGAAAATAATGCTCCTAATTAAAATTAAAGCTCTAATTTTACATCTAACAAAATTATTTGGCCCTTAATTAATTATTTTTTTGAGTATTAATTTTCAATTTTTAAATATTTAATATATACAATATATATGCCAAAAATTCCCAAAACTTGTGAATAATTAAAAAATACAAAGAAATGGAATATTTGAAAGTCCTATAACTTAATAAAAATAAAATTGTTATTTTTGTGGGGCTTTTGACACCCAAAGGGGCCCGAAAATGTCATATTTCGCGAAAAAATCATAATTATGGGTAGGTTGTGTTGTATTAGAGGCCATGTTTTGCTACCTTAAACTCGAGCTTTACTTCTGATATTTTTACTGGAGTTAGATGTTAGGATCTGAAATATGTCATTAAATGTTTATACAAACAAACCAATTTTTCTATTTATTAAAAATCTTAGCGCGAGGCTGGTTCTGCGGGACAAATTCAGATTCTTGACTTGCAGACCATGTTTTACTGCCTTAAACATGGAATTTGCTTTTAAATTTTTTATAGTAGATTTGAATAATGTTTAGGAGTGTATTATAAAAATTTCATATGGAAATAAAATAAAAATTCATTTTATTAAAAATCATGGAGTGAGGATTGTTTGAACTATTTGTTCTGGTTTTCTTTCATTATTAGTGCATAATATGAGTTTATATTTGGTTGATTGTATATAACTGATAATTAATGATTAACGAGGATTGAGGAATTTAAGTTTTGGTTAGATTAGATGTATACATATAATTTGACTTTTCGAATATTTTCTATCTATATATACTGAAAATTTCTATTCTTTATGAGTATAAAGATGGAGTACGATTTAGTGAAATATAATGGTGTTTTAATTGATGTTGGATTAGCTTTTGCTGAGTACTAAGTTTGGATTAAGGATTTAGAGATGGTAGTCATGTTAGGTATGCTTGGGTTTTAAATAAAGTCATAAGTGTTAAATGTCTGCTAGTTGAACTAGTACGTAAGCCAATACATTAAGCGATAATATAAGTTGGGAATATGTTGTGAACTTGATGATTACATTAACAAAATACCTTAGTAGATTCAACTTAGTGAAAAATGTAGCACTCGACGGATGATCAAATATAGTCCCGACGGATAACTCAATATAGTCCCGACGGATGATGATTTGGCATCCATCGAGTGAGTAGCTTGTGTAACAATAAGTCATGTAGCACATTTCTGCAAACACCTTTGTATAGATTCTGTAGTAGCATAAAAGTCATGTTGACTTTAATTAGATATGCAGAATAGGTTGATTAATTGTAAATATAAGATGTCTTGTAATTCTGCATAAATGAAATCAAGTCAAGTGTCATATAGCTACCCGACAGATGATCAACAAAGCTACCCGACAGATGATCAACAAAGCTACCCGATGGATGATCAACAAGGCAACACGACGGATGATAATCATGTACCCGACGGATGATAATCATGTACCCGACGGATGATAATCATGTACCCGACGGATGATCAATTCAAACATCTGTTGACAGTGACAACATAGTCACATGCGTCGAGTGTTTGCAAAAGGAATGTGGCTGCCTATTCAGCTGGGTTTTTGAGAACAAAGAAGCATTACCATCTCCATGCTATTATGAAGATATTCAAAGATGCTGGAATAGAGTAGTGAAGCAGCATGGTATTAGACTTGATAGGTTTTGTTTTATTATCTTGTCTTATTACTATGTAATCTTGGTGATATATAAACCAAGAGTAGCAAGTAGAACAACAACAAGACTAAGCAAATACATTCTCAAAGAAACAATTGTAAGCTGTATCCTGTAGCATTTCTCTGTAAGTTTAGTTGTTCATATTTGTAAGCAACTGTGAGCTATTCAAGCTACACATGGTTCTCTTGATATATATATATATATATATATATATATATATCTGGTGGATACATTCAAATCCACCAGAAAGTTTTTAAAGACTTGTGTTTTTATTACTTGTGTTTTGATTTATCTAACTCTTCATTCCGCACCTTGCAAATAAAACACTTATAATTTATTAAGTTAGAACCATTTTTCATTAATCTCAAAAGTATCCAGAATTACATTTAACCCCCCCTTCTGGAATTCTTGTTGTATTGTTAGGGACTAACAATTGGTATCAGAGCAAGCTCTTGAAGCATAAAGAGTTTAAAAATCATAACAATCAGCAAGATGAACAAGAAGGATGTTAGAGTCAAGATTCCTTTTCTGGACAAAGATAATTACCATCACTGGAAGGTAAAGATGCATCTTCATTTACTTTCTCAAGATGAGGCCTATGTGGATTGTATAGAGAGAGGGCCTCATGTACCAATGAGAGATGCAACTGAAAATGAGCCATCAGTCCCCAAGCCAAGGCATGAATGGTCAGATCCTGATATTGAACAAGTCAGGAAAGACAAGAAGGTCATGAATATCTTATTCAATGGAGTTGATGGTGACATGTTTGACAGTATCATCAATTGCAAGACAACCAAGGAGGTTTGGGACACCATTCAAATAATTTGTGATGGCACTGAACAAGTTAGAGAAAACAAGATGCAGTTAGTAATTCAGCAATATGAGTATTTCCACCGTGAAGAAGGTGAAACCCTCACTGATATCTTTAGTAGATTTCAAAAGCTACTAAATGCTCTGACGAATCATGGGAGAGTCTAACAAACCAAAGATTCTAACCTCAAATTCCTGAGATCCCTTCCAAAAGAATGGAAACCAATGACAATCTCTTTGAGAAATTCACAAGAATACAAGGAGTTTATACTAGAGAGACTGTATGGAATTCTAAAGACTTATGAGCTTGAATAGAGCAAGATGAAAGAATGGAAAAAGGGAGAAAGAAAGGAGGGTCCATTGCACTGGTTGCTGAATTAGAGAAAGAGAAGGATATGAAGATATAAGCTGTTGAGTCTACTTCAAAGGTCTGTGAAAACAAGGGCAAGGGGCTGGTAGCAGAAAATGAAGATTCTTTGAGCCATGATGATATGGATGATATTGATGAACATCTTGCATTTCTTTCCAGAAGATTTGCCAAGCTCAAGTTCAAGAAGAATTTTGGAGCAGCTAAGCCAAATAGAAACATGGTGGATAAATCAAAATTCAAATATTTCAAATGTGGCTTGGCAGGGCACTTTGCCAGTGAGTGTAGAAAGTCAGATTCCAGCAAGAAAATGTTTGAGCCTGTGGATTATAAACAGAAGTATTTTGAGTTGCTCAAACAAAAGGAAAGGGCTTTTATTACACAAGAAAATGACTGGGCAACAGATGGTTTGGATGAGGATGAAGATGTCAGCTATGTCAATCTAGCCCTAATGGCCAAGTCTGATGAAACAGAGACAAGTTCTTCAAGTAATCAGGTAATCACCACTAACCTTGCACATTTATCTAAACTTGAGTGTAACGATGCAATAAATGACATGTCTATAAAATTATATCATTTGTGTGTTACACTTAAGTGCCTCATTAAGGAAAATGCTAAAATCAAAGAAAACAATTTGTTTTTAAGTGAGAGGAATAATGTGCTAGAGTCTCAGTTTATTGAATTTGAAAAATTAAGAATATAATGTAAGATTTCTAAGGATGAATTAACTGAGTCCCTGAAGAAAGAAGAGATTTTGAAGAAGCAGCTTGATCATGAACAAGAGGTGATTAAGGCATGGAAATCATCTAGAGATGTCCATGCTCAAATCACCAAAGTTCAAGGTATTGAGTCCTTCTGTGATGCAGCCTGGGAAAAGAGCAAAGAGAAGCTGGAGTCCAATTTGGTTGAAGGATTGCTAACAGATGTAGACTCGGCGGATGATGAGAGTTATCCGTCGGATAATCAAAAAAGTTATCCGTCGAGTGACATAAATCCTCATCCGTTGGCTGTGAACAAACCTGTGAGTAAATCCAAACTTGCCAAGTTAAATGAAAAATATGGATCAGTTTCCAAAAACTTTATTTCAGGAGAATCTAGTCAAGTGGCGAAGTAGATGAAGGAATTTTTGTTGGATATGCTGTTGATACAACATACAGAGTCTACAATCTGAGAACCAACATTGTTATGGAACCAATACATGTTGTGTTTGATGATAAAAAGATTGAAGGACTACAAGATGGAGACTACTATGAGAGCCTCAAATTCGACAATGTGGAGATGGTTAGTGATGACAGTGATGATGAAAGTGATCAAGAAACTACAACTAAGGATAGTGCAGAAAAATCTACAACCAATGAAGCTAATAACTCAATATCCATCGAGTTACAAAATACTTCATCCGTCGACAGACAATCTGCATCATCCATCGGGAGACAATCGGCTTCATCCGTTGGAACTCAAAATACACCATTCGTCGGGTCATCAAAAGAAGCTGAAAGAAAGAATAGATTACTTACAAAAAGTCCCTTCTTCTCAAATCATAGATTTACAAACTCAGGGGGAGTTTCTAATAATCAAAACTCAATCCACATCAAGACAACAATGAGGCCTCTTCATCTAGAGCTAATCTACCTCAAAAAAGAAAATGGACAAAGGATCACCCCTTTGAGCTCATAATTGGTGATGTATCTTCTAGAGTTCAAACAAGGAGAGCAACTCAAGAAGAATGTCTATATAGCAGTTTCCTATATAAGGAAGAACCAAAGAAGGTAAAAGAAGCTTTGTTGGATCCTGATTGGATTTTAGCTATGCAGGAGGAGCTAAACCAATTTGAAAGGAACAATATATGGAAGCTGGTACCCAAGCCTAAAGGAAAGAATCCAATAGACACCAAATGGGTATTCAGAAACAAGATGGATGAAAATGGCATAGTAGTCAGGAACAAAGCTAGATTGGTTGCTAAGGGCTATTGTCAACAAGAAGGAATAGATTTTGATGAAACCCTTGCTCCTGTTGTAAGACTTGAAGCCATCAGAATCTTCTTAGCCTATGCAGCCTATGGCAACTTCAAGGTCTATCAAATGGATGTCAAGAGTGCCTTTCTAAATGGAGATTTGGAGGAGGAAGTCTATGTCAGTCAGCCTCCTGGTTTTGAAGAACCAAATCTACCTGATCATGTATACTATCTTTTGAAAGCACTCTATGGATTGAAGCAAGCACCTAGAGCCTGGTATGACACTTTGTCAAAGTTTCTTTTAGAAAATCACTTCACTAGAGGTACCGTAGATAAAAATTTATTCTTTAGAAATGTTAATGGCTCTAGCATACTTGTTCAAATTTATGTAGATGATATTATTTTTGGCTCTACAGATGAAAAACTTTGCAAAAAGTTTGCCAAATTGATGCAAAGTAAGTATGAAATGAGCATGATGGGAGAACTAACCTACTTTCTTGGTTTGTAAGTTAAGCAAGTTAGTGATGGAATATTCATTAGTCAAACTAAATACATTTATGATCTTTTAAAGAAGTTTGAACTAATGGATTGCACATCTGCAAAAACTCCCATGGCCACTGCAACTAAACTTGAATTAAACACTACTGAAAAGTCTGTGGATATTTCAAGTTATAGAGGCATGGTTGGCTCACTTCTATACTTAACAGCTAGTAGGCCAGATATAATATTTGCTACATATCTTTGTGCTAGATTTCAGGCTGATCCTAAAGAATCTCATTTAATTGCTATTAAGAGAATTTTCAGATATCTCAAAGGTACACCAAAAATTGGCATTTGGTATCCTAGAGATTCTGGTTTTGATCTAACTGGTTATTCAGATGCAGATTATGCAGTTTGTAGAATTGATATAAAAAGTACAACAGGCACCTGTCAATTTCTAGGATACAAGCTTGTATCCTGGTTTAGTAAAAAGCAAAATTCAGTTTCTACTTCTACAACAGAAGCTGAATATATTGCTGCTGACAGTTACTGTGCACAGATTTTGTGGATGAAAAACCAATTGCTCGATTATGGTCTGCAAGTGGAAAGAATTCCCATTTTCTGTGATAACACAAGTGCAATTTCTATCATTAAGAATCCAGTACAACATTCAAGAACAAAGCACATAGACATCAAGTACCACTTCATAAGGGAACATGTAATGAATGGTACTGTGGAACTACATTTAATCCAAGTGAAAAACAACTTGCAGATATATTTACCAAGCCACTGGATGAATCCACCTTTTCAAGGTTGGTAAGTGAGTTAGGTATGCTTAATTACTCTTGAATCTTTTCAGATAATTTGCAAGTTGTGATGCAACCAGAAATTTAATTGATTTTTCAGTCTTGGATGAAATTTTGGCTAAGTCAAAATTTACATCCCGATGGATGATCATTATCCACCGAGTTCGATCATCCGTCGATATACAATTTGTTAATAAAATCAATTATTTTTCTGGAATATTTTATATCTCGACGGATAACTGATTTATCCTCATCCGTCGAATTGTCTCATTCCTAGCCATTAATTTTCTGAACATTATCCATCGAGTATACTTATAGTTTGTAAGCATAACACGACGGATAAGTGATGGAATTTTTACAGTTTATTTTTAAACGGCTATTTTGGGTAACTTTTATTGGTCACTTTATTTTACTTTATTATTTTTGACAGTTATTTTTGAGATAGTATAAAAGCAAAATTCATTTTCATTTCTTTTATCATTCTCAATTCATCTGGTCTAACTTCTTTCTTTCTCAAAAAACAATTACCCTCTCTCTGAAATTTTTACTCTCTAACAATGGCACCAGTCATCAAGATCATGTCTCAAACTGGCTTCATCTATGAGAAGAACAATTTCACGGCTCTAATGAACAAGGGGATTCAACAGTCTGGCAACTACCACAAAATGATGGATTTTGTGCAAGGCTGTAAGCTCAAATATGCCATGTTGGATTCTCCTACTATCTACTGTGAGGTTATGGAGGAAATATGGACGACTACAATGTACAACTCAACTGACAAGACCATCACTTTCACTATTAAAGGTAAGGAATTCTGTGTTAATAGTGACATTGTTGAAGCATGCTTTAAGATTCCTGATAACACTGTCACTACTCCACACATAGACACTGATATTGTTAACATGTTAAACTCCATGGGTTATGCACTCACCATCTCTAAATTAAGTGAAATTAGGAGATTGAGTCTTAGGAAAGAATGGAGTTATCTGTGTGATATAGTTACTAAAGTATTTTCTGGTAAAATTAGCAATTTTGATTCTGTCAATATCTCCATGCTCAACATGCTTTACATGCTAGTAACTGATAAATACTTCAATTTTAGTGATCTAGTCTTGTTTGAGTTGGGGTTTAAATTAGGGGAGCTTAATAAGAGGGGTAAGAATGTTTGTTATGCTAGATTTTTAATGATGCTTGCTAACCACCTCTCTGAGGATATTGTGATTGAGAACCCAACCAACAAGTTAGATTTTTGGGTTCAAGAAAGGAGAATTATTGCAGATCTCAATGGAGCAGATCACCATAAAGAGGTGCCACTCTTCTACTTTCCAGTAATGGAGGCACCTCAGGTAAGTGAGGTAATTTCAACTGTCTCTACTCTTCCAACCTCAACCATTTCTTTGCCTTCTAGTGTAGCAGTGGCATCTGTGTTAATGACCAAACAGATGCCTACCCAAGCTACCAAAACCAAAGTTTCAAAACCAAAGACAAAGAAAGCCCCCTCCGGTGTCTCTAAAAAAATGCCAGTTATAAAATCCACTAAACACAAAGAGGGGAGTGTGAAGGTGGGAAAGACAGGTGAGGGACAGGGTGAAAATCAAAGAAGCCCTAAGGATAAGGATGGTGAGCATAGTGTACCCAAACCAAGCCACACCACAGTTTCCCAACAAACTGTGGTTGTTAATAAGGATAAAAGCTCAATTCTAGTTTCATCCTCACAAAAGGATGTAACTATTGAAATAAGCTCTCAACCAGGAGCACGGAACAAAAGGGGTAGGGACACAAGTTCACCACAAACCTACACATGAAAGAAGAAATCTTAAACCCTTGGGGATGCATAGGGTACACACACAGTGCAAACTGGAGCTAAAGACCCAATCACTGCACCATCTCAAAGTCAAATTGATGTGGTTCCAACAAATATGGAGTCACAGCCAAAATCTGTACAAATTGAAACACCTCAAACACCAAATTCTCCTACACACTCTTTGGATATTGATATGATTCAAACATCACAACCATATTCTTCATCTTTAACTCTGTTGGAAAAGCCAAAAATCCATGCAAGTGAGCATCATCTTCTAGATGATTTGTTGGCTCACTTGCCATTTCTTTCTGAGGCTATTGAGACATCTGTGCCAAAAGTTTCATCAATCTGCACAGAGTCCACAATAGTTTCCACTCCAAACTCATTCATTTATACTCACTCGATGTATATTTTTCATCCGTCAAGTAGTGATTGTATCTCGACGGATGTGCCTAACAGTAGTCATCCGTCGGATAGTCAAATTACTAAACCGATGGATATTTCTCATCCGTCGGGTGTCTCTGCACAACTCCAAAGATCAACTATAGTCACAAGTGCAGATGACTTAGTAATTGTGCAATCACTATTAGGATTGAAAGAAGATAGTGACATGAGTGAGAGTCTGGGTTGCTCCGGGGAAAAGGAGAGAATAAGAGTGATCCAATGCAGTCCATTTCTTCAGGACTGGCAAAAGTGAGTGTGAGGAGTTCCACCTTAGATGGTGAAGGTGAGGGTGTGAGGATGGGGAGCCAAGGTGAGATCTTGATGCAAGAAAAGAGAGATAATGAGAGAAATACATGTACATGAGATATAAGGGTGGGTGTCATTGCAAGTGAGTTAATGAATGTCAAGGATGCTAACAGGGAGGAACTATTTCATCAAATTCAAGCTGTTATAGATTCCACCTTCTTGAATGCTGAGGCATTTACTCACCCTGTTCCAGCATATCAACTTCTAGCTGGACAGGGCAATGATAATGCAGAAAGGATGCTAAACTTGGTGAACACCACACAGTCCATGCAAAGAGCTAAGGATGCCATCACAGCTTTGCTTTCAACAGCTGGTGATGTTGATTATGAGACTGGTGGTTCAGAAAAATTCTTTGGAGGTGAGGATGGAGATAGTGAAGAAGAGCCATTGGACATAGGGGGAGAAGTAGGCCCTAGTTCAAGATCAGGCATGCCATCTTGGGCATTTTCAAAGTAGTGTGATGAACACTATTTCAAGACCACTCTCATCCAACTTATCAGCCAAACACAGTCTGCACTTCAATCAACCACAAATGCTAGCACCAAGAAGCTTCTGCAAGCACATTTTGCATCTCTCCAACTACAACAAATATCAGGCTACCAATAAAGTCAAAATGTCTCCCTCATCAAAAATAAAGTTGATCAACTCAAGAAAGACATGTCTGACAAGTTGGAAGCTAGACTTCCATAGACAACAATGATAGACATCAAAAGACAGCTCAGGAAAAACTCTGATCTTGCAACCAAGGTGGATTCCTTGGACAAAAGAATGATTTCTATGGAAGCTTCTCTTACAGCAATCCATCTACACCAAGCTCAACAAACAGACTTGCTTCAGAAACTGGTGGCTAGACAGACCTCCTCCTCTACTCAGTTTGATGATAACAAAAAGGGGGAGAAAGAGATTTCTAGGAGTGAGGGGGAGCAAAAAGTGCTCAACATTCAAGTGAGTAAAGCAATTATGCCAACACTTGCTTTCACAAAGCCACCAGCTAAAGATAACATTGATCTAATTAATGAAGCAGCAGCCACTTTGAGAGCAGCTGAGAAGAAGCAGTTTAGTCCAATAAACTGGTATTCAAAAGAAGTTTGGTCTAGCAAAGAAGCCAGAAAAATCAGCCATTCATCACTCTCAAGTCAGGAAAATTTCTGTGAATGATATGAGCATGAACTATCTGGAAAGAGGCCAGACATCCTGCATCAAGTCTCCAAAGGCAGATCTAATCATGAAGCCAAAGGTGAACTATCCAAAATTTTCACTAAAGAACCCTTTGGACACAGTGTATGAGACACCAAAGCCTGATGAGAAGAAACTGTTGTCAAGATCTATTGCATTCTATAAGGATCCAGCTGATTCAGCATTGAAAAGGAGAATTGCCAAAGTTTTCAGAAATGGTAAGGAAATTTGTGTGGTAGATGGACACCCTCAATTTGCTGAAGCAAAAAGGGAAGAAAAGGCAAGATTGAAGCAAGAAAAGAAGCAAGCTGCTCTAGATGCTAAAAAGCTCAAACAAAAGAAGGAGCAAGCTGCTATCTTGGCCAAGTTGCAAGCTGTGAAACCCACACAACAAATTCCTGAACAACCATCTGAAACCAATGAATCTAAGGATCTGAAAATGCAAGAAGAATCACAGCAAACAAAAAGGTTTAGATACAAACTTCATGCAAAGAGAAAAATGAACTTTGATGAAAAGGAATTGGAATATCAGTTTCCCAAAAAGTCTACTTCTACAAAAACTCAAACATCCATGCCCTCTGTGGCACATGAAGAATTCAAGATAGATCCATCCAATAATTTCCATGGTGAACCTATCATTCTAAAGGATGAGCCAATAGACTGGGATAGTCTGCCAATTCCTGAACTGAATCTACCTCATTTCATGAAGCCAAAGAAGACAAAGACCAGAGCAGTCAAGAAAGTGAAGCCCTCAACTCTCAGATCCAAGTCCCTAACCAAAGCTCAAACCAAGGTCAACAAGGGAGATATCATGTACATCTGTGATATCAAGGAATTCTCTGATCTAAACCTCTATCTAGATGAACTGGAAGAAGTTAGAGGGATTGATGCTTATAGGAATCTACCTGAATGGTTAGTTTTCAAGTACAAGAGAGGAAACGAGATACAATGGCCACTTCACAGGATTCTTCAAGAGAGCCAATCTGTACTGATAAAAGTGTATTCATCCTTCAAAAAGAACTTTGGATTCAATGTGACAGCTAGAAGATTAGTTCTAAAGAAGATTGAAGAACCGAGGAGTATTAGAGCCAAAGATGCACTCCCAAAGACTTTAACTATTCCTTACACAGGGAGTAGAGTGCATCTAAGGCCCTACTGGCTGATAGAATTCATGGATGATAAGGGAGTTAGAAGATTCTTCAGATTAGAAGACTAGTTGAGCATCTCTAGCAATGAGACTCTTCTGGAAATGCAAGGAATGCTGGATCTCTCAGAATCTGATGAACTTGAATCCCACAAACAGCTCCAAAATCAAATAGAAGAAAACAACAGGAAGCTTGGGAAGAAATCCAGATAATCAAGGAAATAGATCAATCTGCTCAGACTAGAGGAGCACCTTGAAAATGATTGTGAGCAAATCTTTGTACATTTTGTCTTGTAAATTTTTCAGTAACTAATGCAACACTTTTTAGTTTTATCTACTACTTTTTAAATCTGTAATTTTAGAGTGTTTTGTTATCATCAAGTTTCTCTTAATTTATGGCTACAATTCTAGTAGACATAAATTGGGGGAGATTGTTGGGAATATGTTATAAACTTGATGATTACAATAACAAAACACCTTAGTAGATTCAACTTAGTGAAAAATGTAGCACTCGACGGATGATCAAATATAGTCCCGGCGGATGACTCAATATAGTCCCAACGGATGATGATTTGACATCCATCGAGTGAGTAGCTTGTGTAATAATAAGTCATGTAGCATATTTCTGCAAACACCTTTGTATAGATTCTGTAGTAGCATAAAAGTCATGTTGACTTTAATTAGATATGCAGAATAAGTTGATTAATTGTAAATATAAGATGACTTGTAATTCTGCATAAATGAAATAAAGTCAAGTGTCATATAGCTACCCGACGGATGATGAACAAAGCTACCCGACGGATGATCAACAAAGCTACCCAACGGAGGATCAATAAGGCAACCCGACGGATGATAATCATGTACCCGACGGATGATAATCATGTACCCGATGAATGATAATTATGTACCCGACGGATGGTCAATTCAAACATCTGTTAACAGTGACAACACAGTCACATGCGTCGAGTGTTTGCAAAAGGAATGTGGCAGCCTATTAAGCTGTGTTTTTGAGAACAAAGAAGCATTACCATTTCCATGCTATTATGAAGATATTCAAAGATGCTGGAATAGAGTAGTGAAGCAGCATGGTATTAGACTTGATAGGTTTTGGTTTATTATCTTGTCTTATTACTATGTAATCTTGGTGATATATAAACCAAGAGTAGCAAGTAGAACAATAACAAGACTAAGCAAATACATTCTCAGAGAAACAACTGTAAAATGTATCCTGTAGCATTTCTCTGTAAGTTTAGTTGTTCATATTTGTAAGCAGCTGTGAGCTATTCAAGCTACACAGGGTTCTCTTGATATATATATATCTCTGGTTGATACATTCAAATCTACCATAAAGTTTTTAAAGACTTGTGTTTTTATTACTTGTGTTTTGATTTAATCTAACTCTTCATTCCGCACCTTGCAAATAAAACACTTATATATTATTAAGTTAGAACCATTTTTTATTAATCTCAAAAAGTAGCCAGAATTATATTCAACCCCCCCCTTCTGTAATTCTTGTAGTATTGTTAGGGACTAACAATATATATAGTCGAGTGATTGTTTACACTCACTTGTACTTCCTGTATATGAATATAAGTACTTAATTATCTATTTTTATTGATCCTGTACATGAACATGAATACTTGAGAATGAAGTTGGAGATTTGTTTACTTGCATTTATATCATTAAATGTGGGTGTATAATGTGATATGGTTTATGTGCACTTATTTTTCGGGCGATTATATGTAAGCCTCTACTTGATAAGTTGTTAATAAAATGTGATTAAGGTGAGGAGATTTAATAATATCTCTGAAAAATTTTCTTATATGTTTACTACAAGTCAAGGCAGATTTTCTTATATGTTTGCTGCAAGTCAAGGCAAATTTTCTTATGTGTTTACTGCAAGTCAAGGAAGATTTTCTATGTGTTTACTGCAAGTCAAGGCAGAATTTCCTACGTGTTTACAGCAAGTCAAGGCTGATTTTTTTACTATATATCGGGTTGTTGACTGAGATTGGAAACAGGTGGATAGTCCGATAAATAGTGGAAATGCTGCCAAATTTTTGGTAGATTTCCAATCCATTTATGGGATATGAATAATTTTTATATAAATAAATTGTTAGTGTTCATATCATTAAAACATGCCTATGTGTTATGTGTTTATATGCTATGTGAATTACATGCGCATGTGAGTCAGAATTCTTGTGTTTGACTGTTTTCCTTATGTGTGGGCTATCGTATGGCTAGACGATAGGGTTTTGACGCACAATTTGTCGAGTAATTATCATTTAGACGATTAAAATGTTATTTTCTAATTATAGATACGAGTCGATCGAGGCAATTAGGACCAGAAGGAATGAATGAAGAGTAGAGTGGAATAGTATGAAATATTGGGTTTCCAGCACTGCATGAGCAGCTGATCCAAAGATTAGTAGAATAAAGATGGTGATGTCTTGAGACAGAATGTCAGAATAGATGTGTCATTGCGAGTGTGACTAACTGCTAAATCTCAAAGGCAAGTTCTTTACGCTATTCTATATTCAGAATAGTTCAATATTTTACAGATTAAACTGCTTATGATTACACAATTATTCTTCTTTATTCCCACTTTAGAATAGATAACTGTTTTATATATCGCTGAATTAAATGATTCTGTTTATGCAAGTAGTCATATGCTATTCTATGTTCAGAATAGTTAAGTGTTTTTACTTATCCAATGACCGGATTTATAAATGTTTTAGAATTTGAGAATAAAATGGTTTCGTTGCGAGAATTCCTGTCAAGTGAAAGGGGGAATAAAATTTATAAGGGTGTAGATTATTATGACCCCTTTCGATAAATTTTTTTAAGATTGGATGGTTACTGGTTACAGCGTAGGTGATCGAGACATCGGTCCAGCTATAATACCTTGCAAGGCGAATGTATGCCTTTTCTGGCGCCCTATAGGTACGGTATGGCTGCGGGATACCGGTGGTACCTATATTTACGGTATGGTTGCGGGATACCTGTGTTGTTTCGTGACTGATCATCAGGAACAACATGAAATATAATTGGATCCAATCTAAATTAATATCTTAAATTCTTTTTTTTGCCACAGATATCTAAAATTCTTTATTGTTTTGATAATCATAAATAAATGATTCATCAAGTATTTTGGTTTTGGATAAAAGGTGAAATGCAGTTTTGATTCAATTTCCGATTGATGTTGATACTTAAGTTTCTGTTAAATATCAAAGGTGGTATTGATATATTTGATTGATGTTGACTTCAGTATGGGATGTTATGAGCATCAAAGTTCGTATTTATATCTAATTTGATATGACATCAAAATGAGTATTAATATCAAGAGTTGGGTTTTGAATGAGTTTTTGATTCAGTCCATAATCACACTTTGATATTGTTGTTTACGATATTTATGTAAACAATATTTTACGAGTTTTATTCTCATCGAGATTCAAAGTATTGTTGGAGCATTTTCGCTCGAAAAACATCAAAAGGATTTTAAATACATTTAAGGAACCAATTCTGGGGTTCTGTTTTTCCCTAACAATACAACAAGAATTACAGAAGGGGGGTTGAATGTAATTCTGACTTCTTTTTCAAGATTTAAAAAAAATTCTTAACTCGACAAATATATGTGTTTTAATTTGCAAAGTACGGAATGAAAGGATTAAATAAATCAAACACAAAGTAATAAAAACACAAGTCTTTAAAACTTTCTGGCGGATTTGAATGTATCCACCAGATATATATATATATATATATATATATCAATTTGAGAACTCTGTGAAGCTCAAATTGGCTCACAGCTGCTTTACAAGTTGAACAAATAAACTACAGAGAAATTCTTGACAAATACAACCTTTTCTATTTCTCTCCTAAAATGTGTTTGCTTACTTATTTGTTCTACTAGCTACACTTGGTTTATATATGTCACCAATTTTACATGGTAATAAGACACGATAATAAAACAAAACCTATCAAGTCTAACTCCATGCTGCTTCATTACTCTATTCCAGCATATTTGAAAATTTTCATAACTTGCATGGAAATGGTAATGCTTCGTTGTTCTCAATTTCCTGCTAAACAGGCTGCCACATTCCTTTTGTAAACACCCAACACATGTGACTGTGTTGTCACTGTCAACATATATTTGAATTGATTATCCGTCGGGTACATGCTTGTTATTTGTCGGGTAGCTTTGTTGATCATCCGTCGGGTAGCTTTGTTGATCATCCGTCGGGTAGCTATTTGACACTTGACTCCATTTCACTTATGCAGAATTACAAGACATCTCATATTTACAATTAATCAACGTATTCTACATATCTACTAGTAGTCAACATGACTCATAAGCTCCTACAGAATCTACATAAAGTTGTTTGCAGAAATGTGCTACAATACTTATTATTACATAAGCTACTCACTCGATGGATGTCAAATCATCATCCGTTGGGACTATATTAAATCATCCGTCGGGACTATATTTGATCATCCATCGAGTGCTACAAAATTCACTAAATTAAATCTACTAAGGTGTTTTGTATAATATATCATCAAGTTCACAACATATTCCTAACAATCTCCCCCAATTTATGTATACTGGAATTGTAGCCATAAATTAAGAGAAACTTGATGATAACAAAACACTCTAAGAATATAGATTGAAAATAGTAGATAAAACTGATAAGTGCTGCAATATTTACTGAAAATTGAACAATACAAAGTATACAAAGAATATCTCACAATCATTATCAAGGTGCTCCTCTAGTCTGAGCAGATAAATCTATTTCCTTGATTGTCTAGGTTTCTTCCCAAGCCTCATGTTGTTCTCTTC
Organism: Apium graveolens; assembly: GCF_009905375.1. NCBI lineage: Eukaryota > Viridiplantae > Streptophyta > Magnoliopsida > Apiales > Apiaceae > Apium > Apium graveolens. The sequence continues at coordinate 79,100,254 of NC_133647.1, forward strand.
TATCTGGTTTTGGAGTTGTCTGTGGAATTCAAGTTCATCAGCTTCTGAGAGATCTAGCATTCCTTGCATTTCCAATAGAGTCTCATTGTTAGAGATACTCAACTGGTCCTCCAATTTGAAAAATCTTCTAACTCCCTTTTCATCCCTGAATTCCATCAACCAATAAGGCCTCAAATGCACTCTCTTTCCTGTGAAGGGAATTGACAGAGTTTTTGGAAGTGCATCTTTGGCTCTATTACTCCTCAGCTCCTCAATCTTCTTTAGAACTAATCTTCTAGCAGTCACATTATACCCAAAGTTCTTTTTGAATGATGAGTAGATCTTTATTAGAAAAGATTGGCTTTTTAGAAGAATCCTGTGAAGTGGCCATATGATCTCTTTTCCTCCCTTGTATTTGAATACCAGCCTTTCAGGGAGTTGTATATGAGCATCAATTCCTCTCACTTCTTCCAACTCATCTAAGTAGAAGTTTATGTCAGAGAACTCCTTGATGTCACTGATATATAACATATCTCCCTTGTTGACTATAGATTGAGGTTTGATTAGGGTCTTGGATCTAAGAGTCACTGGTTTCACTTTCTTGCTTGCTCTAATCTTTGTCTTCTTTGGCTTGAAGATAGGAAAGTTCAACTCAGGAATTGGCAAACTATCCCAGTCCACTGGCTCATCCTTTGGAATTATGGGCTCATCATGAATTTTCCTAGTTGGATCCACCACCTTGAATTCTTCAAATACCACTGGGGGTTTTGATGTTTGAGTTGAAGTTATGGACTTTTTAGGAGTATAGTCTTCCATTTGTTCATCATTAAAGTCTAATTTTCTCTTAGAATGGAGCTTGTATCTGAATCTTCTTTTCTGCTATGGTTCTTCTTGCACTTTCTGATCCTTAGGTTCAGCAATTACAGTTGGTTGTGCATGAATTTCTGTTGTGGTTTTTATAGCTTGAAGCTTGGCCAAGATAGCAGCTTGCTTCTTCTTTTGTTTAAGCTTTTTAGCATCCTGAGAAGCTTGCTTCTTTTCTTGCTTGATTCTTTATTTCTCTTCCTTCTTAGCTTCCACAAATATGGGGTATCCAGCCACCACACAAATTTCCTTACCATTTCTATAAATCTTGGCTAATCTTCTTTTGAGTGCTGAATCAGCTGGATCTTTATGAAAGGTAATTGACCTAGCCAACATCTTCTTCTCATCTGGCCTAGGTGTCTCATACACAATATCCATAGGATTTTTATCTGAGAACTTTGAGTAATTCCTTTTAGGCTTCATGATTAGATCTGCTTTTGGAGATTTAATGCAAGATGTTTGGCCTTTTTCCAGATAATTCATACTCATTTCATTCACAGAAATGTTCTTGACTTGAGAGTAATGAATGAATGTTTTGTCTGGCGTCTGAATTGGCCCAAACTTTTGTTGAATTTCTGCATCTATTTTCCTCCATTTTTCTTTTAACTCCTTCTCAGCTGCTGCTACATCAATCTTTAGCAGTTTGTCATCTGTGTTTAGTTTTGCTGCTGCCAGATTTATTATGTCAATGATGTCCATGACTGGTGGCTTTGTGAAAGCAATTGTTGGCACAATCACTTTGCTGACTTGTCTGTTGAGCTGTTTTCCCCCCTCACTTGAGCCTTTCTCCCCCTTACTTGAGCCTTTCTCCCTCTTTTTGTTAGAATCAAGTTGTTGAGCGGCGGGGAGTTGAGCATCCACCAATTGTTGGAGTAGAGCAGTCCGAGTTTCTTGATTAGTGAGTATCTTAGCCATTGACTTCTCTACATCAGATAATTTTGAGTCCATGGCCTCAACTTTTCTATTGAGATCAGCCTCCTTCCTTAGCTTTTGAGCTATTTCAGTCATGATGGTTACAGGAATTCTAGCATCTAACCTTGCTATGAAATCCTGTTTTACTTCAGAAATTTCTTGCTTGATTTCATTCACACTCTGACTGTGTTGGAGGGCTTGAATTTTGTGCAGTTGGAGTGATTCAAGGTGAGATGTGAGTAGCTTCTTTATGCTAGCATTAGTAGATGCTTGAATGGCTGTTTGGGTGTCATGGATCAGCTTGAATAGTGTTGATTGGAGATGTGAGTAGGAACATTCTTTTATTAGCATCCAGGCAGGAATATCTGCATCTCCCCCTATGCTCATGCTGTCTTCCTCATCATCCCCACCAGCATCCCCAAATGAGTCTTCAGCCAGTTCAAAATCACTGCCAGTGGTGGAAGGCATATTAGTGATTGCATGCTTTGCTCTTTGAAGAGATTGTGTAGTGTGCACCAAATTTAGCATCCTTTCAGCCTTCTCATTGCCCTGCACAACTAGAGTTTGGTAAGCTGTAACAAGATGAGTAAATGTCTCAGCATCCAGGGAAATAGAATCTATGACTACTTGATATTCTTGCTAAAATAGCCTTTACCTTTCTGCATCATTGACACTCATTGACTCACTTGCAATGGATTCCATCCTTATCACTCCTGTACCTGCTTTTCTCTCATGATCTCTCTCTTTTTGCATCAAGGGCTCCCCTTGGCTTCCCACCCCCACACCCTCACCTTGACCATCTAAGGTGGGACTCCTCTCACTCACTTTTGCCAGTCCTGAAGAAATGGACTGCATGGATTCACTCTTATTCTCTCCTTTTTCCTGGGAGAAACCCAGCCTCTCACTCAATTCACTCCCTTCCCTCAGTCCTAAGAGTGATTGTACTACTGCTAAGTCTTCTGCACTTGTGAGAATTGAAGAAATTTTAAGTTGTGCAGAGACACTCGACGGATGAGGAATATCCATCGGGATAGTAGTTTGGCTATCCGACGGATGACTGCTGTCAGGCTTATCCATCGGGATACAATCACTACTCGACGGATGATGAATATCCATCGGGATAAAAGAAATGAATGAGTTTGAAGTGGAGACTATTGTAGACTCTGTGTAGATTGATGAAAATTTTGGCACAAATGTCTCAACAGACTCAAAAAGAAATGGCAAATGAGCCAAAAAATCATCTAAAATATGATGCTCACTTGCTTGGATTTTTGGCTTCTCCATAAGAGTTAAAGATGGAGAATTTGGAAGTGATGTATTTATCATGTCAACATCCATTGAGTGTGTGGGAGAATTTTGTGTATCAGGTGCTTCAATTATTAGAGATTTTGGCTGTGACTCCACATTTATTGGAGCCACATCAATCTGACTTTGAGATGGTGCAGTAACTGGGTCTTTAGCACCAGTTTATATTATATGTGTGCCCTGTACATCCCCAAGGGTTTTTGATCTTTTCTTTATAGCATATGTTTATGGTGAGCTAGTGTCCCTACCCTTCTTGGCCCGTGCTCCTGGTTGAGAGCTTGTTTCAATAGTAACATCCTTTTGGGAGGATGAAACTAGTAATAAGCTAACTTCCTTATTAACAACCACAGTTTGTTGGGAAACTGTGGTATGGCTAGTGTGGCGCCCTCCAAACCCGGGTCAGAAGTTTGGGGTCCATACACACTATTTATAACCTGCTTATAACAATAATAAAGATAATAATAATATGCAGTGACCCTACTTACCAACTACCACGGACCGCAACAGGTTAAAGTATGCACACAAGCCAAACACATACTTATATTACAAACCGTTCAAATCCCAACTATCCAAACTTAGAACTGAGTATTAAACATTTTTACAAACTTTTACAAACTTATATTATCCCAAAAGAAGCCTACTAGCTCAACTCGATCAACCTGAACCCCTAGCTCTCGCGCTGGACTGGGGATCCTCGGTACCAACCGGTTCCTTTTTAACTGGAAAAGAACATAAAAAACATCGCATAAATGAGCTAACTAGCTCAGCAAGTCACAATGACAAAACTGAGAATAATGATCATCAGGTGAAAATGGTTACGACATCAAGTGAACAATGAATTATGATTTAGAATTGGATATTATATTTTCATTTTAAAAACCAAGGTTAGGCTGCTGATCAGTCACGCACTAACCCCGAGCAAAGCACACAACACTGCTCTAACTACTGGATCCAAGGCACACATTGGCCTAACTTGACCATTGTATGGTCTGACCACGAATCTGGTCCACAATTTTATAAAAACAATCCAATTCTAACATAATCACAGAATAAGTAGTAATAAACAATAAACAGAATCATTAACAACATTGGACGTTCAATAATTAAAATGGTTTCAATCTGCATATAGATCAATATAGCATTTCCAAAGCTTGGCTGTTAGGTAATGAAAGAATTGGATAACAAAGGAATCAGTGTTTCATGGTTTCAAGGATTTGGCCTTTCAAAGCATAAGATACAATGGTTTGAGTGTGTAAGCAATCTGGTTCAGTGTTTGATATTTAGTTTGTATGTATTTGTGGAATGGTATCATATATTTGAGGTTCGTATTTGGGTATACAACAATCAATGGTCTAGAAAGGATCAGGTTTACGGCTTAAGATCAATAACTAGAATCAAAGTTTAGGGTTCAGTGCTTCAAAGCACTTGCAATATAAAACAGAACTATCAATTACTACAATATCTCGAGAAAGTTCAGAACACTTGCCTGGTACTAGCATACTATACTGCACTCGCTTTCAATCACCACTTTCTTACTCCTCGACTACCTGTTTCCCTTTCCTACGCCTTGCCTGTTCTATTCACATATCATAAGCATCTATCAATATTTGACTCATACGATTCTATTCGATACATACTTCTATATACCCTTCATTTCACCCAAATCTGCTTAACGGATTGAAAGTTACGCAATAAACAAGTAAACATCGACTATATAGACCGACAGTTAATCAACAAGTCACATATAACACATAACACATCATATAATCAATGATATATCATTTACAAAGAAGTCTCGGGTCATAAACAGGCTTTCGGATGTTTAAAATGATTTTTAAAATATTTTTCGGAATTAAAACGGGTCGTTGGATCAATATTGAAATAATAAACAAGGTTCGGCTGGCCAATTATGGCTTCAAAACAATTTTATAATAATTATCGAGCCTTGAAAACAATTTAAAATAGTATTTTAAAGCTCGAAACTATTTTTCGGAATTTTTAAATCATTTTTAAATAATTTAATCTAATTAAATAATTAATTAAAATCAATTAATATTTAATTAAATCAATTAATCAATTAATTTTCGAATTAATTGACTAATTAATCAATTAAAAATTAACTGAAATTATTTAACTAATTAATTCAGATTTATTTTTGAATTAAAAATAATTTTTGGAATTAAAATAATAATTTTTTGAATTTTCAGAAATTAAAATCGAACTGTTATAATAAAAATAAATAGGGAATATGATTTTTGAATATTTTTAAAACAGGAATCCTATTTTTGAAAACTCTGGAAAGTTCAGGGACTGAACTTCAATATTTTCAAAAGTCAGGGTACTAAACTGCAATTTTCCAGGGGGTCGCCGGAAAACAATCGGGGGTGGCCGGAGAACTCGCCTCCGGCATCCTCCCACCACCATCACCTCCAGATTTAATCTACACAATACCAGGAACTTATTCATGCAATCAAATCATTCAAATAACCCCAGACTTGGCCGAAAATTGGCCAAGAACATCACCGGTTTTCGGCGAACTTCGGAAATTTTCAAAACTCAACTCCCTTCGATTCAGACATCCTCTGTTAACAAGCTATATACCAATCGATTGCAAATTTCATAAGGAACACAACCCACTATAAATCAACAGCTAAGAACCCCTAAATCAAAAAGGCCCAAATTTCAATTGAAAACATTCATACGGGTTATAAACCCTAATTTTAAAATTCGAGAATTAAACCCACTTTTGAGCATGTTATTGAACTTCAAATCAGACGTATGACATATGAAAATCATCAGGAAAATAAGCTCTACAACATGCAATCATCAAATCATACAAACAATCATCCGGACAAAAATTCACATTTTTAATAAAAATAATTCGAAATTAAATAAAAATATAGAAAAATAACCTTAATTTCTGCAGTAAAATGAAGCTCAGAATCTGATAGTACTCCTCAAATCCTTCGTTTTGGTTACTCAAGCTTTGAAAACAGAGATCAATAACACATTCGATTTGTGGTTTGATTTTCAGAAGATTATATGAATATAAGGTTTTTCTCTGGAAAATTATATATTTAATTGACTGCAAATGATTTTGATACGAAATAAAATACGGTAAAAGGCTATTTATAATTACGAAAAATTAGTATCCCGTTGGATCATTCCGAATATAAAACGGTACGTTTATTTATAAAAACTGATCCAAACAGTATCGGTTTTCGGGATAATTATCCAAATCAGTACAATTTGTACTGCGGTCTTGGTCTCAGCGCCTGGTTACACGTATTACGAGGTGATAATTGTGATAGTTTATTAAAAAGCTCCCGTTTCTCGAAAATACGAGTTTTATTGATTTACGAAAACGAATATTGTATCAAAAATGTTGTGCTGGGACCCGCGAAGGACAAACCGTACGCCGGACCGAAAAAGTCGAAACATGGAAAATGCTCGGAATATTACAATGAGGTTAGGAAGGAGTTCTCGGAAGAGTTTCGGGTTCTAAAAACGTAACAACGGATAACGTCGGTTGGTTCCCGTTTTTATAAAATAGATTTTAAACACCCAGAAAAAGATTTTATAAAATTTATATGATTCCTATAAATTCATAAATCAATATAAAAATAATTAGGAAGATATGACAATTATCTATATTTTATTTTGGACATATAAAAATTAAAATACTCAATTAATAATATTTTTAAACATCCAAACACATTTAACACTTAACAAATAATTCACAGAATAGATACGAAACACATATAATAATTAATTATTAGAAAAAATAATTACACGTTATATCCCAGATATTACATCCTTCCCCCTTAAAAGGATTCTGTTCTCAGAATCTCCTAAGAAAACAAACGAGGGTACTTTTCTCTCATATCAATTTCTAACTCTCAGGTTGACTCTTCAACCTTTGGGTTTCTCCATAATACTCTTACAAGCTTTACCACTTTATTTCTCAATACTTTCTCTCTTTCCTCTAGAATCTCTATCGGACTCTCTACATATGACAAATCTGCGTGAAGCTCTATTGGCTCATATTCTATTACATGCCTGGAGTCTGGATTATACTTCTTAAGCATCGATACGTGAAAAACATTGTGAATGTGCTCCATGTGCGGAGGTAACGCCAACTCGTAAGCTACTTTGCCAACACGCTTTAGAATCTCAAAAGGTCCGACATATCTTGGGCTCAACTTTCCTTTCTTTCCAAATCTCGTTAATCCCTTCCACGGTGATACTTTCAGTAATACCAAATTCCCTTCTTCAAATTCTATGTCTTTCCTTGACTGATCTGCATATTTCCTTTGACGGTCCTGTGCGGCTATCAATCTCTACTGGATAACTTCAACAACTTCCTTTGTCTGCTGCACTAATTCAGGTCCAAGTATTTTGCGTTCTCCTACTTCATCCCAATACACTGGAGATCTGCATTTGCGTCCATAAAGGGCTTCATAGGGTGACATCCCAATACTGGCATGATAACTGTTGATATAAGTAAATTCTACCAGAGGTAAATGCCCGTCCCAATTTTCCTTTGAAATCAATAGCACAAACACGTAACATATCTTCAATCGTCTGGATTGTTCTTTCACTCTGGCCGTCCGTCTGTGGGTGGTAAGCCGTACTCATATTCAGTCTTGTTCCCAAACATTCTTGAAAACTTTTCCAAAATCTTGAATTAAATCTGGGATCTCGATCAGATACGATAGACACCGGAACTCTGTGACGAACTACAATTTCCTTCAGGTACATATGGACCAACTTGTCGAGTGAAAATCTTTCAGTTATAGGCAGAAAATGAGCTGACATGGTAAGTCTATCCACTATAACCCAAATGGCATCATGATTAGCCCTTGTCCTTGGTAATCCAACTATGAAATCCATGGAAATATGTTCCCACTTCCACTCTGGAATCTCCAATGGCTGTAGTAATCCACTTGGTCTCTGATGTTTAGCTTTAACTCTCTGACATGTATAACATCTGCTATCTCATTCCGCAATTTCCCTCTTCATATCTGGCCACCAATAATTCTCCTTTAAATCTCTGTACATTTTGGTACTCCCTGGATGGATTGAATACCTTGAATTATGTGCTTCCTATAAAATTTCATTCTTCAGCTCCGTCACCGGTGAAATCCAAATTCTAGAAGAAAACCTAAGAATACTTTGATCATCCTTTTGCGTGCACAATTCTTCACCTACCAAACAATTTATATCTTGATCCATTACATCTTCCTGACACTTCTTTATTTTCTCTAACAACTCCGGCTGTAAAGTCATACTGTATAATTTTGCTTCATTAGGCCTGCAAACTCTAATCTCCAATTTCAGTTTCTGAAATTCCTTATATACCTCTTCAGGTACTGATAACACATTTAACCTTTCCTTCCAACTCAACGCGTCTGCTACAACATTCGCTTTACCGGGATGATAATTAATCGAGCAATCGTAATCCTTGATCAATTCTAACCATCTCCTTTACCTCATATTAAGTTCCTTCTGTGTGAATATGTACTTCAAACTTTTGTGATCTGTGTAAATCTCGCACTTTTCTCCATACAGATAATGTCTCCAAATCTCTAAAGCAAAAACTATAGCTGCTAGCTCCAAATCATGAGTAGGATATTTCTGTTCGTGTGGTTTCAATTACCTTGATGCATACGCAATCACCTTATCATACTGCATTAGAACACATCCTAGTCCTTTATGAGAAGCATCGCTATAAATTACGAAATTCCCTTGATCGTCTGGAAGTGACAAAACAGGTGCCGTAATTAATCTCCGCTTTAATTCCTGAGAACTTTCTTCACATTTATCGTTCCATATAAACTTTTCATTCTTCCGTGTAAGCTTTTTCAATGGTGTGGAAATCTTTGAAAAATTTTGAACGAATCGACGATAATATCCCGCTAATCCCAAGAAACTTCTTATCTTGGTGGGTGTTCTCGGTCTTTCCCAATTTGTAATTGCCTCAATCTTTGCTGGGTCCACTTTGATCCCTTCATTACTGACTATGTGTCTTAAGAACTGAACTTCCTGTAGCCAAAACTCACACTTCGAGAATTTAGCATATAACTTCTTTTTCCTTAGAATCTCCAAAGCTATTCTCAAATGTATCGCATGATCCCCTTCCGCCTTTGAATAAATCAAAATATCGTCTATAAACACAATAACGAACTTGTCCAAATATTCCTTGAAAATTCTGTTCATCAGGTCCATAAACGCTGCCGGGGCATTGGTCAATCCAAAAGACATCACTAAAAATTCGTAATGTCCATACCTTGTTCTGAAAGCTGTCTTTGGTATATCTTCTAGTTTGATCTTCAGTAGATGATATCCCGATCTTAAATCAATCTTGGAGAAGTACTTGGCTCCCTTCAGTTGATCAAATAGATCGTCAATTCTGGGTAACAGATACTTGTTCTTGATTGTAAGCTTGTTGAGCTCCCTATAGTCGATGCACAGTCTAATGCTTCCATCTTTCTTCTTGACAAATAATACCGGTGCACCCCACGGGGATATACTGGGTCTGATTACTCCTTTCTCTAACAACTCTTGCAATTGCTTCGCTAGCTCTTTCATCTCAACGGGCGCCATTCTATACGGGGCCTTGGATACCGGTTCTGTTCCAGGTGCTAAGTCGATTGCAAACTCAATTTCTCTATCTGAAGGAAGTCCTGGTAACTCATCGGGAAACACGTCTGGAAATTCATTCACTACTGGAATATCTTCAAGTTTTGTTGGCTCCTGACTTTTATCAATCACATATGCCACGAAATGCTCGCATCCTTGCCGTAGTAACTTCTTGGCTTGAATCATCGTTAAGAACTTCTTTACTTGTTTCTGGCCCTTGAACGTTACTATTCTTTCGTCTGGCGTCTTCACCATTACCTTCTTATTTCGACAATCTATCTGGGCATCGTGCTTAGATAACCAATCCATTCCTAAAATAACGTCAAATTCTCCTAACTTAAATGGTATCAAATCTACACAAAACTTACTACCAGAAATCTCAATCTCACAATTCCCACAAACTTGATTAACAGATACTCGTTCTTGATTTGCTAATTCCACATTCATTATTTCATTTAAATACTCAACTGGGCAATTTAACTTGCTAACAAAATCTTGTGAAACAAACGATCGAGTTGCTCCCGAATCTATTAACACTTTAGCACATATAGAATTCACATTAAGCGTACCTGCCACGACATCAGTATCCTGGATAACATCCTTCACAGACATGTCAAAAACTCTAGCCCTTGGAGTCTCATTCACTGCTGGGGTAGATCCCATAATCCTCAATGCATTACTGATGTGGTGCCCTCCAAACCCGGGTCAGAAGTTTGGGGTCCACAACACATACACAATATATAAGCCTGCATAAGAAATATTATTTACAATGACCCTGCTTCGCAAAACCACGGACCGCAACAGGTTAAAGTATGAAAATAAGCCACAACCTTAACTTTTATTACAACGTACCAAATCCCCACTACTTTAACTTACAACTGATAATAAAATTATTCTTACAATCTGACTATCTCTCTACCGCATGAAGCTTCTGCTAGCTTGATCCAACTCAACTGGAAACTTAGCCCGCACTTTGGACTGAGGAACTTCACTATCATCCATATTCTTTTCAACTGTAAAATATATAAAAGAATCGCAAGGGTGAGCTATCTAGCTCAGCAAGTCATAATAGTGATAACTGAGGTTAAGCAATGTTCAAATAGAATGATTCAGAAGAATCAAGTTTATTATTAAACAATCATTAGAATTGGATATTTATTTTTAAGTTTTAAAACCAAGGGTTAGGCTGCTGATCAGTCACGCACTAAACCCGAGCAAAGCACACAGCACTCCTCTAATTACTGGATCCAAGGCACACATTGGCCTATAATCGACCACGAATCTGGTCTGACCACGAATCTGGTCCTTATTTAGAAAACTATCCAATTCTAAAACAATTCAGTATGACAAGCAATATACTTCAATAAAACAAAATCATAATCAATGATGATCAAACACTTGAATAAAAATGTGAAGAAATTCATGGACATCATAAGGGTATATCAGGGTATGTATAAGAAACGGTTTTCAGTTTGTACAAGGGTCAGGTATTAGACCAGTAATGATTTTTTAGGGTATGGATCTTTGATATTATATAGAATGATTGGAGTATAAAAGTTTATATGTTTTCAAACAATTCTCTTCCAATGTTTGGTGTTTGGTAGTTATACATTTGGGGAGTAGTATCATATTTGTATGATTTGGTGTCTGAGGATCAACAAAGGACGGTTTACAAAGAATAAGGCTTAAATAGTTTCAAGAAAATCAGGGTTTGAGGTTAAATAGTTTCAAGCACTTGTAATATAAAACATGAGTTATTTTGAATAATAGCGACATGTTATGAAATAGTTCGAAAACATTGGTAATATATCTTGAAGAAAAGTTCATAAATACTTGCCTTACAGGGCTTTATAACTATTACTGATCAACTCTGAGCCGACTCTGTCGCTCAGGCTTTAACGTCCAACCACTATATCCCATTGGATTCGACTTCGACACTCAGGTTTTTCTGTTGAAACTCTACTGAGCCCGTCGACTGACCACTAGGTTATCTTTAGTCCAACATTCACTTTTGATCTCCCGACTAGAACCTACAGGGTCGAAATACTATACTTTAGACACTTAGTTATGCTTGACATATCCTCGCTAACCACCTACCTATACGATAGCATATTCCGACTCGTAATCATTCATATTATAATAACATAAACAACAATTAGGGTTCACGTTCTCGAAATCGGTTCAGTGTTCATTTTCAGAAAATACGTATACTCGTCATTTTATGAAATTAGGGTTACTGAGTTTTGGACAGAACATTCACCACATCGTACAATCAAGGTTCGTATAAAGTATAAGTATATATATTCACTCGACGTCTCGATAATTACCGGATTTGCTCCCGCATTTCCATAGTTGGTTCCTGGAAATCGGGCAGCGTCTTCTTTGTTTATCGGACTACCCGTCGAAACATCAATCGACGTCAATTCAACAACAAACAATCCAACAATTAATTCAACCGATACCATAACCAAAATCCATGTTACAAATCCCAATCACCGATTTAACTACTTAATTATTATTATTATTCGCATTCCAATTCAGACCTTAATAATTATATCCGACTATTTAAAATTCTATAATAATGGTACGAATTAAATATTAAATATTGTTTTATAATTATAGGACTCATAATTAATTCATCATAATCCACCGTCGGCTCGCCGAGGCTCATCGCCGACGGCGGTAAGTTTCGCGGGTTTCCGTTTATAACGAACATCCTACATGAATCCCACCGATTACAAATTTAATTTTCCGCACGAATATTCATATCATTAAATCCACTCATTAATTTCCTGCAGAAAAATATAAGAAATTCCCAAATTAAAATATACATAATAGTTTGGAAATTATAATATCCAGAACCAAATGACAGTCGGCCCAAAAAGTAAGGCCCGATTAAACAAGCCCAACAGGAAATGACAAACGCACACACGCTGCTAAAAACGGAACAGGGTCACCTCACCGAAATTCATCCTGGCGGCAACCGGAAGGACAGAGAAAGAAAAACAATAACACAACACACCCAACTGTGATACGCATGTACATATACATACATATACAATCAAGCTAGAGAAAACATGGTTAAACAGGCGAAGCCAACCGGAGTTGGACGGTGGCGTGGCTTACCGGAAAGTGGAGCCGCGGAAGAACACATGGAAAAGGAACGGGAACAGAGGGGAGTAAGAGGGAGGAATAAGCAGAGATATAGAACAGAGAGGGAGAGGAGAAAATCGAGAGATTGTGGAAGGGCTGCGTGTGTGTTTAGGTGTTGTGTTGTTCTCTCTTTTTTTAATCAGCAATTAGCAATTGACACGAATCAGTAAACACTCTGAAAATCAAATACGTGTCCTGCACGCCTGATTTTTCGACTCGCATTCGCAATTTGACGAACCAAGTTGCACACAAATAATCTCGGAAAATTTTCAAAATAGTTTTAAAATGTTAGAAATATTCCGAAGTAAATAAAAATGTAGTTTTCAAAATTTTAAAGCAATTTCTAAAACACAATTTATACACGCTTTTAACAATTAAACGAATTAAGGCGCGGGTGAAATTAATCCCAAAAATTTCCAAAATAATTTTAAAATTCTCGGAATATTCCAAACTTAGATAAATATGAGTTTCATAATTTTTGAAGAATTATGAAATTAGATACAGATTTTACAAATAAGTGTAATCAGAAAATCATACAGGGTTAAATAATTAATAAAATATTGATTTCTAAATTTTGTAAAATCCCAAAAATAAATATTGAAATTATAAAATCATAAAACTAATTTTAGAGACAATCCAAATATTTACAGATTTAAAACTGTAATAAAATCACCTTTAAAAATAAAACAGAACAATATAACTCAATTTTTAACTACACATTTCAATCCTTTATACCAATTAATCACAGACAAATAGTATATATTAACACACTGCTGCAAAAATCAAGACAAATATTTTATTTAATTAATACTTCCACAATTACATATTTAATAATTCAAAAATACACGAGTCGTTATATCCTTCCCCCCTTAAAAAGATTCTGTCCTCAGAATCGGGTCTAACTAAACAAGTGAGGATATTTGTCAAGCATATCTGACTCTAATTTCCAAGTAGACTTTTCTACTCGAGGATTTCAAACAAATTCACTATAGATATACTTATTTTCAAGGACTCGACTTTAATGATTAAGAATTTGGTTCGATCACTATATGCAAAACAAACTTGGACAAGAGTCCCATTGGCTCCTGATCAATCACTTGATTCATATCAGATACTTATCGCTTTAATATGGACAGGAAAAACACATTACGTGTACACACTGTTGTGACGGTCACATCAACTCATGAACAACTATACCTATATTTATCAATACCTCGAATGGTTCATAAATTTTAGGACTTAACCTGTCCCTTCTACTCACACTTATCTAGTCTCTTTCTAGATGAAACTTGTACTAACACTACTGGTCCTATTTCTATACTCATATTCTCTCTCGATACAATTTCGCCTTCTTTGTTTGTCTACTCCAAGCTGCTTCAATCAATATCATTACGCTCTTGGTGTGCCGATTTAACTTAGAATTTGACAACTTTTTTTCTCTCACTTTATTTTAATAGAAATGGGGACCTACACTTGCGTTCACATGAAGCTTGGTAAAGTGGCATTCCAAAGCTGACATCGCTGATAAATGATCATTCCAGTGTTTCCTTAAAACTCAACCTCTCAACATATTTTACATTTCCTGAATCACTTCCGTTCTTTGACTCTCCGTTTAAGGATGATAGGCGGTGCTCGTTTTCAACTTGGTTTCCAAACATTTAAACATTTCTTACTCTTTTTCATCAGTTAAGGCTGAAAAGTAATCTTATATATTCACGTATTATCACCTTTAAGTATTTGAACTTCAGATTCCACTCTTTCCAATTCGTTTATTTTTCAATTTTTTCTGTCGGCATAAGGCATCTGTTACCTTACGGCTTTGCTTAGGTGGTTGTTAATGGATTAATTCAGAATCTTTTGTTAACCTTAGTCGAAATTTCATTCTTGAAAACTCAACGTATAGTTGCTTTCCTTCTGATCTTTGGAGAAAAAAAATCCTTGGGCATTCCACGCAGACTTTCTTATTCCTTGAGTAGCTGAGGATGTCTTTGTTGTTGTTGTGCCAGATGAACTGTTTGTTGGGCCAAGATTTGAAGAATCTGGGCTATTGTTGGGTCTATGGGTCCTGGGTTTGTATTCTGGTTTGTATCATCTTGGTTGTTATTGTTGTTGTTGTTGGTTTCTTCATTCTGGGTGTTGGTGCGGGTATTTCTTCTGGGAGGCATTTTCTGTAAAAAATCAAACATCTTATTTAGCTTTTAAATCAAATTCTTTGCATAAATGAAAAGTTTTGTAAAACAGAAATATCTTTTTTTGAAAACAGTTGTAACTAAGTAAATTGCATGCTTCTTTACAGAATATAAACAGTTATGGGAACCAGGGTACATGGTATTATAGGGGTATAACTGGTGCAATAAATAAGGTAAAGTAAAATAGGTGCAGTAAAGTAAATGACAGTGCTGGAAAGGAAAAGGTACTGATATATATAGATCAAAAGTTTTGGGTAGTACAAGCGTAAAGACGCTTCAGAAGTAAAAACAAAAGGGTACAACAACCTACTCACTAGTCAGCATAGCTAGTCTATAAATACAACCCAAAAGTCTAATGATACACACTACACACTACTGTACATAATACACAACCATAATAATACTGCTCAACATTTCAATCTCTGGATCTCTGACTCATGGCAAGTCTGGACCTCCAATATCCTCAAGCTCCTCTAGAACCCACTTAGCCCATTCCACTAGAAAATCAGGGGTAATGTCCTCATGTATAGCCTTAACAATCCTCACAGCAGCTGCTCTACGAAACATCTGGAGCCTCTCTCTAAGTCGCCTCTCACCACTCCCAACCTCTCTGGTACGCATGATATGTAGTAACTCCTGAATCTGACCCTGTAGGAATCGCTGCTCCATAAGGAAAGCCTCAAACTGATGATATGGGTCAGGATAAGAAGAGAACTGGAAAGGCACTCCTGTAACTGAATGACCAGTAAAGCCTGAATCAGCAGGTGGGGGTCCTCTGATAGGTGGCCTCATGCCTGGGGGTGGAATAGCCTGCAGTGGTACGGGCTGCAACACAGGTGGAGGTAGAATAGCCAACACTGGTGGAACAACGGGACGCAGATCTGAAGATGGTACTCCAACTGAAGGCTCTGAGTGATCAGCTGGTACGGGGATAAAAGAGTCGGCCATCGCTGCTATCTGAAATCATATCGCAATATAAGAATCTCGAACCACGACGCAAATCATACTAATACCTGTTATACCGTAGCACTCAACCTCTTGACGTTCTATCTTTCTATTCCTTACTTCTAATCCTAACCCTCTACCCATTCCCGTCAACTTAGGCTTGTGTCAGTGACTTATAACCTGTAGCTCTGATACCAAACCTGTGGCGCCCTCCAAACCCGGGTCAGAAGTTTGGGGTCCACACACACTATTTATAACCTGCTTATAACAATAATAAAGATAATAATAATATGCAGTGACCCTACTTACCAACTACCACGGACCGCAACAAGTTAAAGTATGCACACAAGCCAAACACACACTTATATTACAAACCGTTCAAATCCCAACTATCCAAACTCAGAACTGAGTATTAAACATTATTACAAACTTTTACATAC
Source organism: Apium graveolens (assembly GCF_009905375.1). Lineage (NCBI taxonomy): Eukaryota > Viridiplantae > Streptophyta > Magnoliopsida > Apiales > Apiaceae > Apium > Apium graveolens. Next base: position 79,116,683 of record NC_133647.1, read on the forward strand.
TTATATTATCCCAAAAGAAGCCTACTAGCTCAGCTCGATCAACCTGAACCCCTAGCTCTCGCACTGGACTGGGGATCCTCGGTACCAACCGGTTCCTTTTTAACTGGAAAAGAACATAAACAACATCGCATAAATGAGCTAACTAGCTCAGCAAGTCATAATGACAAAACTGAGAATAATGATCATCGGGTGAAAATGGTTACGACATCAAGTGAACAATGAATTATGATTTAGAATTGGATATTATATTTTCATTTTAAAAACCAAGTTTAGGCTGCTGATCAGTCACGCACTAACCCCGAGCAAAGCACACAACATTGCTCTAACTACTGGATCCAAGGCACACATTGGCCTAACTTGACCATTATATGGTCTGACCACGAATCTGGTCCACAATTTTATTAAAACAATCCAATTCTAACATAATAACAAAATAAGCAGTAATAAACAATAAACAGAATCATTAATAACATTGGACGTTCAATAATGAAAATGGTATCAATCTGTATAAAGATCAATATGGCATTTCCAAAGCTTGGCTGTTAGGTAATGAAAGAATTGGATAACAAAGGAATCAGTGTTTCATGGTTTCAAGGATTTGGCCTTTCAAAGTATAAGATACAATGGTTTGAGTGTGTAAACAATCTGGTTCAGTGTTTGATATTTAGTTTGTATGTATTTGTGGAGTAGTATCGTATATTTGAGGTTCGTATTTGGGTATACAACAATCAATGGTCTAGAAAGGATCAGGTTTACGGCTCAAGATCAATAACTGGAATCAAAGTTTAGGGTTCAGTGCTTCAAAGCACTTGCAATATAAAACAGAACTATCAATTAATATAATATCTCGAGAAAGTTCAGAACACTTGCCAGGTACTAGCTTACTATACAACACTTGTAATAACCCCAATTTTTGGAAATTTTTGAAACCCTTATGAATAGTGATTTTGCAGATTATGCTGAATGAGAAAACTTTTCATGCCACACTATGTAGGGGTTCTGTTATTGATCTTCTGGGATATTATTAGTACTCTATGTGGTATATAAGTGTATGTAAAGATCGTCAGAATCCAATTCCGAACACTTTGGTTTTTCCCGGAAATCCACTAGATATGAAAAGAATTGAGTATAAGGTAACAGGATAAAAAGGATTTAAATTAAAGGATTATAAGAGAGGATCATAAAAGGAATACAATATATTGAGAAAGGTTAAGGGCCTAAGTAATAAGATCCCGGGTATGATCCCTCAAACGATAAACGAAAATGAAAGTTAAGCGAACCGTATAACAGATCAGCGGTTATTAGGCAAACAATTAGAAGCTAATCAAAGAGATTAGAGGGGATGATGTCATCCAACCAATGAGAAGAGGGCAAGAAAGGGATGATGACGTAGCAATGTGACATAAGCATGACATAAGGGGAAGGAGGTGTGGTTGGTTTTTAACCACACAATTTTCAAGGTTAATAGGGTAATTAACCAAAAACAAATCAAAACCAACCAAAGAATCAAATCAAAGCAAAAACACAAAAAAATCTCTCTTTCTCCAAGCTTGCTCTCGGCTTTTCTTCTTTTTCAAAGAAGAAATTTCCAAAAATCAAGTTCCAAGCATTGTTAAATCACAAGGTAATTATCTAAGGTTCCTTGTACATAGATATGGATATGCTATAATATTTTAAGCTCCTAATTCCTTCACAATCTCTTCCAATAAATCAAGGAAGAAGATGGTGAATAGTAACCTTCAAGAAATAACTTTAGTTTTCTTGAATTTTTATGAAAGATTAAGGTTATACAAGCAAGGATCAAGGTTCTTTAGGCATTCAAAGCTCTTGTGTTGTGTTAAGAAGCTTCAAGGAAGGTATACTCTCTTAACCAAGCTTTGTTATTGAATGTTAAGAGCATAATATGAGTATTCTAGTTCATGAGAGGCTTGATGGTTGTGTATGTAGAGATTAGTTGGTTTTGGGATGTTTTTGGAGTTGTAAATCTTGGTTGTTGATTAATGAACTTAAGTGTAGTTTAAATTCATGATAAAGAATAGTATAAATTGTTAATGTTGAGTTGTTGGGGCTGTTATGATAAAGTATGGATGGAGTTTTGATTGGGTTGTGATTGTGGGTTGATTGTGAGATGATTTGGAGTGGTTTAAAATTGGGTAATCGCGTAAACATAGCCGTCGTAATGCCCGATTTACCGTAGACTGTTTTTGTTCTTAACATTAGGACCCGAGAACCCCCTGCTAGATTTTGACCATTTCCATGTTTAGATAATTGATGTTACGAGCTTCGTTTTGATATGTAGTTCGTTTGATTCCGATGCACGGTTTAGGAGAAACGACCGTTTTAAGTAACGGCGTTTCGCGAACAAAACATTTCCCCTCGCCTTACTTTGAAACATAGGTTAAAGACCTAAAAGGGTTAATTTGAGTATAAAACATTTATGATAAGTGGATTAGGTAGTTGGTAAGACATTCGCGAAAGAATCGCCTTAAAACTCGTAATGGTTAATTTATTAAAAATGGTGGAGCCGAGGGTACTCGAGCGACTTAAGAAAATCAGTAAGCGCAAAACGAGCGTCAGAGTCTAAGTTGGTTAGAGTATAGATTTACAAGTGACTTTGGTTTAATTCCAAATTACTTGTTGTTTATAGGTTACCAGACTCATCCCGAGTCTTTCATAACCCCCAGTCGCTCAGGCAAGTTTTCTACCCGTTATACTGTTGTTGTGATGTATATGTGTATATGCATGATCTTGCGATAAATGCATATTTGTTATTAGCAAATTCTTGCGATATATTGTAGCATGTGATATGGTATATATGCATGCCTGTTTCATATTCTTGGATTATATATCTGTTGGTTAAAATGCTTACAGTTGCATAATACCTATGCTAGAGATAAGCGGTATTGAGTTTACCCTTAGTATAGGGGATCAAAAGGTGAACATATTTCTAAACCGGGAGTCGATGTTCCCGAGTATAATATATATATTTTTATATATATATGGTTATAGTTTTCAAAACTATTAACCGAATAAGGTTTATTCGATAACTTTAACTTTATTTTATTATTGAATATTATTTCGAATATTCATCCTAGGACTTATGACTCCTTTATTTTATTATTGAATATTATTTCGAATATTCATCCGAGGACTTATGACTCCTTTATTTTATTATTGAATATTATTTCAAATATTCATCCGAGGACTTATGACTCATTTGTTTTATTATTGAATATTATTTCGAATATTCATTCGAGGGCTTATAACTCAGTTATATTATTAATGATTATTAATTGAATATTTATTTGAGAATGTATGACTCCGTTATTTTATTTAATGAATATTATTTATAATATTCATTCGAGGTATTATGACTCCGCTTATTATTTAATAATATTCTTTATTTTATTAAAGAATAATGTTTCGATAATCAAACTTATTTTCGATTATTCAAATAAAGATAGTACTTTCGAATAAGTATATCTTTGGTTATTTAATACTCGTTTCAAGTATAAAGTTTTACAACTTCTACTTCAATTATTTTTATAAGGATTATCATTATGGGAATATTATTTAAATAATAATATTCAGATATTTTCTAATATATTGGGGCTGATTTACTTCATTAAATCAGCATTACTCCAAACACTCTTTAAAGTGTTTTCGAGCCTTCAAAATGATTTTTAAAAGTTAGAGCGGATCCCAAAACTCATTTTTATAATTAAGATCTTCCTTTTAAAGGGGATTTAAATACTCGCTCAAAACCTGAGGGATCTGACTCTATGGTGTATTTTATATTCGCAACAAGGTTGCAGTTTTGGTAAATGAATTGATTACTTACCCAACGTTGGGGAAGTAAGTCCATCTATCGAGTCGGCATAAGCAACATGGGCTCAGTGGGCATCCATGATAGTGTAAGTGGCTCAGTGGGAGTCCATCAAATGCATAAGTGGCTGAGTGGCAGTCCAGCATAAGGTCCTATTGCGACCAGGGTGATGACCAGTGGGGAATTCGTCCATCTACTAGTATAAAAGGTTACTTATTGGTATCTTTGCCTGATCAGCAAGATATCAGGTTTATGCCAAGGTTTTCTCCTTTCCAAATTCATTGGATATTGCAACTCTGTTTATAATTTTCATAACAGAGGTTTTCAAGGAGTGTATGAAATGTATATATATATAGGTGTATATATATATCGGGACTTAATGAAGTATCTCGTAACTTCATTATTTATAATGATGTTCAAAGATTGAATCTATTCAAATCTTGTCTTGTAGTCTCATCTGGGTGATGACCTTTTGAAACTGATTATAACTTGAACGGTGGTAGTTCAAGTAGTATTCGGATATAAGTATATTGGAGTATCTTGTAACTTCATCTTTTAAACTAATATCTAGTAAATGATTATCTTATGCATGTCAAAGATTTTCAGAAAAATGTTGAGTCAAGGTTAGATATATGAGATCACCTTGCAACGATAGTTTTATACAGTTATAAACTGGAACTCTGTGTATATTATGTATGGAAAAAGGACTTCCAAGATTTTGAAAAGTATATATGTATATATACTGAATATTTTGCGACTTCATCGCATTAAGATATCAAACTTGGTTTATTTCTTTTGACCAAGACTTTCATGAGTACTATGAGAAGGCTCATATATTGTTAATCATTATACATATTATTTTGGTGGGCTTGCTGCTCACCCTTGCTTTGTTCTTTCATCACATAACATCAGATAGACAAGATGAACATGACCAAGCTCCCAATTCGCAAGCGGATAGGAAACGTTCCGCAGCTTCCTATAGGCATTGATGTCGCTGTAGCTGAGGTAGGAACTACCAATAGGCTAGGCTTCAACTTTTGATGTACCAGATTTATGTATATTTATGAATTGTAATAATGGCAAAGAAATGTAAATTTATTCAGAAACCCTTTTTAAGGTGTATTTGCATATAGTTGTGGAATAAAACGACTTGTGATTATTTTTGGATATTCATCTCTGAGACTATAACTTGTAGTGTGTGTGTTTATTGTGGGGTCACAGTACAGAGTAGTTGATTGTGTATTAAGATTGGGTGTTATTAAGGGAAATGGAACTCGTGACAACCCGGATCCCCGACCCCGGATTTGGGGGTATTACAGAAGTGGTATCAGAGCTAAGCGTTATAAACCTCAGAGATGATGTGACGTTAAGATAATAAGTTCACTAAGATAATAAGAACTTTTTCCAAGTTCATAGTCGGACTACCTAATGTAATACTGACAGTTAAAACCCTTATGGGAGCCCTTATAAATATCGTGATAGAAGCGTAGTTCATTATCGTATATGATAGCGGGACACCGAACCTTGAGGTTGAGGAGTAACAACGCGATGATGTTTTATTACTAATTGGAGATCGAATTGTGGATCCGATAGAGCGTCCTAACGCAGGACCGGATGATGTTGATATTGAGGATGTAGCGGTTGAGGATGCTGTCCTAGAAGGGATTGTTGTTGAGGAGGATCCCGTGGAGGATCCTGACAAGAATGAATAAAGGACCACTGTGGAATTGATAACCATGGTTAGAGCGACTACCAGAGGTAGAATTGGTCGGTCACTATCGGAGGTTCGTTCAAGTTTGTAAAGATAGTAGCCCCTTTAACGCGGCTTACTCATAAGACTGAGAAGTTCGAATAGACAGAGAAATGTGAGAACAGCTTTTAAGAACTGAAGCAAAGGTTGGTGACGACCCCTATGTTGGCGTTGCCGGATGGAAAAAGGAGATTTTGTGATTTGTAGTGACGCTTCACATAAGGAATTTGGGTGCTTCTTATACAACACAGCAAGATAATCACGTCCGCGTCAAGACAATTAAGGGAATATAAAATTCGATATCTCCGCCCATGAGCTTAGGCTCGTGGCAATAGTTTTACCCTAAAGATTTGAGGCACTACTTTTATGGAGAAAAGTGCGAGATTTACACAAGCCATAAGTGCTCTAGTACATTTTCACGCAGAAAGAGCTCAACATGCGCCAAATGAGGTGGTTAGAGCTAATCAAGAATTATGATTGGGAGATTCTTTATCATTCAGGGAAAGCCAATGTGGTGGCTGATGCCTTTAGTAAAAAGGAGAGACTCAAGATAATAATGTCTTTGGGAGAGTTTATAAGAGATTTTGAGAAAATGGAAATAGAAGTGAAGGTAATCAGAGCCGGTACCGAAAAGCTGTTTGAGATTGCAATACAGACCGAATTTTTGGAAAAGAACATATTGTGCCAGAAAAAAAGTGATGAATGAAGGCAGAGAATCAATGACTGGAGAAGAGATCCATACCGAGAAAGATGATAAGGGGATAGTGAGGTGTTCCTACAGAAATTGGGTTCCAAAAGTTCAAGAGCCTAAGGATGAGAACTTAGATGAGAGCCATAGTTTGAGGAATAAGATTTAGGGCAAACCCTGAATGTGATAGTCAGGGAGGTTGCCATCAAGAAAGAAAGAACCCATAACATAATAGAGTGGAAAACAAGGTTTTTAATGTATAAGATTACCCCGATTATGGGAGAAGGTTGAAACATTTCATACTAAGGAAACAGAAAGTCGAGTTAGGAAAGGAGACCCGAGACGGTACTCCTATACGGCAATTTATAAACCTGTCTAGACAGAACATAGACTATTATCCCCAACCACCACCCTGAGGAAACAATGCGGTGAGAAATTCTTTCAGGACCTTTAAGTCGCTAAGCTCTCAGAGTTCCAAGGAACAAGCTGGCCCAGCCGAGGCAAGGGCCTGGCTAAAGGAAATAGAGGAATCATTTGAGATTCTAAATGATTGACGAAACCCAAAAGACTGTTTTTGTCACTTACCCTCCTAAGAGAGAGACCACCCGCTGGTGAAAGACCAAGGAAGGCACAGAGCAAGAGATTATAATAAACTGATTAAAGTTCAGTCAATTGTTTCAGGAAAGTACTTCCCAAAGATAAGGAGATATTGTAAAAGCTTTAGAGCCAGAACAAAGGCAGACGAGTATGATGAATTATGAATCTAAGTTGTAAAAGTTATCAAGATTCGTTCTGAGGACACGAATCCGGAATGACGGGATGTATAAAATCAATGCTTATGTTGTGTTGGTTCATGAAATAATGATAAGAGAAAGGAAAATAAAAAGAAACTGTAGTGGAAAGGAATATAAAGGCAATAGAGTTTGAGGAATGATAAGGGAGTTTGGTATGAGGAAACCCTAAAGACTCGTAGTAATAGAAATAGAAAAGTATGTAATCGTCAGGATGAGGGTGATTCACCATGAGTTAAATTGATGGTTGAAGGTATAAGAGATACATATATTTTATCCCCTGTAAGTTGGGAGGATTCGAGGAAACCTTGAGATAGTTCGAAGGATAAATAATGAGACGAGGATAGACTGAGGAGACAAGAAAGTAAGAAATTAGGAAAAATTGGATGAAGGAAGTGACCTTCAAGAATGTGAAGTGTAAGACTGGTGGCTTGATACCCAGAAAGGGAGACGCCATGTATGAAAGATATCCCAACATTGAGGTGACTGTTGAGATAAACAACAAAAGTAAATAAGGAATTATTAAGAAGAGGTTCACGTTGAACACGACCAATATCTTCCAGAACATCCTTGTTATCGTTACCAAATTAGGCAAGAAAAGCGGATAACCGTTGTTATCTTTTGGAGGCCATATTGATTGACCTCATTTTGAATACAGATGTTATTGTGAAATTAGGCATATACTATCGAGGTGGGAATGATTGAATAAGACACCCTTATCAGGGATATATGACTTGATTTATCCATGGAAGGATGCATGTCCTTTTTTTAAAGGTGGAATTAAGGATAGAACATCGATAACTTAAAACGAATCCTTGGGGAATGCATACAGGTTGGCATTTCACCCTTAATAGGGATAGTATGAGTTTTGACAGTATGAATTGGAAAGGATTAAGGTAATAACAACCTTTAAGGATCAGTGGAGAAATTTTTCAGAAGTATATAGACAATGGTTCTAGTAGTAGTAAATGGTATTTTGATATGCCCTGTATCTAGGGAATACAGGAGGAACGATTGAAGGATAACCTTAGAAGTTTTACAAGGAGAAAGGTAATATTCAAAATTCTCAAGAATAGAAATGTTGATAAAGGAAATGTGACGTAATTATAATGATGCCAAGTGGGGCACGTGTTAAACCACGAGAAAGTATGGATGGAACCAGTAATGGTCGAAATTGTTCAGGGCAATTATGACTTAAGATAAAAGATGTTCTAAGTATGATTGAGAGTCAGTCGTGACAGTGATTAACCTCTAAAGACTGAGGCAATACCTTATGGAAAAATGGTGATATTTTTTTTACTTATCAGATTTTAAGGAAAACGTCTTCATATAAGCTGTGATTGAAATGAGGTAGAAAATTTATTTGGAGGTGGTTAAAATGACATTGACTGTAAGGAAATTTTACTATTAGGAAAGGCCAAAGAGGTGGCCGACACTTTAAAGGTAAGAGGATAATTATAGGCGCTTGTGCCAAAGGAATACAGTGATGATGGTTAAAGCTATGAAGGTTGTATTATGGTTTGGAAGTTTGACATTCCTTCTGATGACTGTGCAATACCCAACCGTAATTGTAGTTGGTAAAGGTTTAATTCGTGTAATCGCCATGAGCGGGCTATCTATCTCAGAAGATACTATCTTGAGATAAGCCAGGACCATGTTTCAAAAAGGACTAGATGAACCCTTGAGTTAAGTTTTCTATTTAAGGCATACGAGTAAGAATGGTATTAACCTGCTATCGTTGCTTTGATTGAAACTCTTCTGCAATTTTATCTGCTTCATGTCATGTATGTATGTCAGGATCAGGAGTGTTCTTCATGAATCATGAATGGTGATTATGTTACCTCCTTAGAAGAATTTTATACGACATATATGGACTCCGAATGGTTAGATATTAAGATTTCATGGAAAGTGAATGATGACAGTAGGTCAGTGGTGGACCATAGTAAGGCAGCAATGATTCTGCGAGTAATGAGCTGATTATAACCATGAGAGTTGTATTGGAATGGATGTTGAGATTAAGTACCGCTAATCGGGTCATGGTAGTGTATAAGTTATCATTGATAGACTAATTAAGTAGAGTATCTACCTATTGAATATTTATTCCTTCCTATCAATAGAGAGTCGTATTACTATACGAGGAAGGTTGCGATGCAAGCATAGAATTCTAGTAACAATGATGTCTAGAATGAGATCCCAGCTTCGATTTTCAATATCGAGGGAGTTTCAAAGTTGATTGTGTATAAGCTCGAGGAAGAGCATGGGTCCATAGAATGATGGACGGAATAGCGAAAATATTTAGGCATGAGAAATACGATGCTATAATACTTGATGTTGATATATACACATATGTTTTGTCCTCCTATGACAAACCTCTATAGTTCAGAGGTAGGTTCCAAGCCAGATATTTTGTGGCAGTATATTTTTTTTCATATATACAATTCTCTTCAATTCGTTCTTTTCTCTTCTTTTCATTTCATATAAACTGAGAAGAACAACCCTTCCAGAAGGGGAGGTATTGCCGAATGACTATCTATCTGTGTGATAGAAGCCGAGTAGGATACCAGCTATTGTTTAATTACTTGTCAAGTACTAAAGGCTGGCCACCTTCTGTACTAACTATGCAATGTAACAAGTGTTCATGATCATAGTGATCTCTCAATGAATTCTTTTACTTCTATATGATGGATCAAGCTTTCAAAAATAGAAACAGCTGAAAAAGGAGTAGTAAAGTTGTGGTAGTATTCGGAATGGAAACACATTCGTGATACTAAGGTTGACGTGGTTATTAAAAGGTTATAGAACGCTAACGAGCAAAAGTATAACCAGTATAATATTAGGAACGAAAGGTAGTAGCGATTACGAACTGGAAAAGAATGGGTATTGAGAAGCAAAAGCTCTAATGCTAAAAGCTATAATGAGAGTCTGTGCAATAGACTTGAAAGAATTTGGAATGATCACTTAACGCGGATTAAGTTATCTCACGATAATCGATCGTATATCAATATCGAGGTATCGCCTTATAAAATCCTTGAGGGAAGACAATGTCGATCTCCCTTATGATATGATGATGTTGCAGAGCGCAAGATGCTTAGACCAGCAGTGGTCCAAAGGACCAAGGATATAATAGATTTAATTAGAGGACGGCTGGTAGTAGCCCAAGATGGGCACACGAAGTATGTTGATTTGATATGAAAGGACAAGGAATAGGAAGTAGGGGACCTAGTGCTGTTATAGGTATTCCCTTGGAAAGGATGGATGAGGTTCGGAAAGAAAGGAACGCCAAGCCCACGAATTGTTGGACCCTTGGATATATTAAGAAGTATTGGGAAGTTAGCATATGAGCTATCCCTACCCCCAAACATGTAGCAAGTTCATGACGTGTTCAACATATCAATGTTAAGAAAGTGTAATTCGGATGCCAGATAAATAGGGGCATATTAACGCATAGACACGCAACCCGACGTAACCTATATGGAGCAACCAGGAAGGGTTATAGAGTGAAAAGGAACAAGTGCTTAGGAGAAGGATTATCAAACTAGGCAGAGTTTGGTGGTGGGACCATAATGTGGGAAAATTTACTCGAGAGTTAGAAAGTGCAATGCTAAGAGAGTATCCCTATTCATTTTCTATCTGATTCCGGGACGGAATCCTTTTAAGGAGGGGAGACTGTAATAACCCCAATTTTTGGAAATTTTTGAAACCCTTATGAATAGTGATTTTGCAGATTATACTGAATGAGAAAACTTTTCATGCCACACTATGTAGGGGTTCTGTTATTGATCTTCTGGGATATTATTAGTACTCTATGTGGTATATAAGTGTATGTAAAGATCGTCAGAATCCAATTCCGAACACTTTGGTTTTTCCCGGAAATCCACTAGATACGAAAAGAATTGAGTATAAGATAACAGGATAAAAAGGATTTAAATTAAAGGATTATAAGAGAGGATCATAAAAGGAATACAATATATTGAGAAAGGTTAAGGGAACCTAAGTAATAAGATCCCGTGTATGATCCCTCAAACGATAAACGAAAACGAAAGTTAAGCGAACCGTATAACAGATCAGCGGTTATTAGGCAAACAATTAGAAGCTAATCAAAGAGATTAGAGGGGATGATGTCATCCAACCAATGAGAAGAGGGCAAGAAAGGGATGATGATGTAGCAATGTGACATAAGCATGACATAAGGGGAAGAAGGTGTGGTTGGTTTTTAACCACACAATTTTCAAGGTTAATAAGGTAATTAACCAAAAACAAATCAAAAACAACCAACCAAAGAATCAAATCAAAGCAAAAACACAAAAAAATCTCTCTTTCTCCAAGCTTGCTCTCGGCTTTTCTTCTTTTTCAAAGAAGAAATTTCCAAAAATCAAGTTCCAAGCATTGTTAAATCACAAGGTAATTATCTAAGGTTCCTTGTACATAGATATGGATATGCTATAAGTTTAAGCTCCTAATTCCTTCACAATCTCTTCCAATAAATCAAGGAAGAAGATGGTGAATAGTAACCTTCAAGAAATAACTTTAGTTTTCTTGAATTTTTATGAAAGATTAAGGTTATACAAGCAAGGATCAAGGTTCTTTAGGTATTCAAAGCTCTTGTGTTGTGTTAAGAAGCTTCAAGGAAGGTATACTCTCTTAACCAAGCTTTGTTATTGAATGTTAAAAGCATAATATGAGTATTCTAGTTCATGAGAGGCTTGATAGTTGTGTATGTAGAGATTAGTTGGTTTTGGGATGTTTTTGGAGTAGTAAATCTTGGTTGTTGATTAATGAACTTAAGTGTAGTTTAAATTCATGATAAAGAATAGTATAAATTGTTAATGTTGAGTTGTTGGGGCTGTTATAATAAAGTATGGATGGAGTTTTGATTGGGTTGTGATTGTGGGTTGATTGTGAGATGATTTGGAGTAGTTTAAAATTGGGTAATCGCGTAAACATAGCCGTCGTAATGCCTGATTTACCGTAGACTGTTTTTGTTCTTAACATTAGGACCCGAGAACCCCCTGCTGGATTTTGACCATTTCCATGTTTAGATAATTCATGTTACGAGCTTCGTTTTGATATGTAGTTCGTTTGATTCCGATGTACGGTTTAGGAGAAACGACCGTTTTAAGTAACAGTGTTTCGCGAACAAAATATTTCCCCTCGCCTTACTTTGAAATATAGGTTAAAGACCTAAAAGGGTTAATTGGAGTATGAAACATTTATGATAAGTGGATTAGGTAGTTGGTAAGACACTCGCGAAAGAATCGCCTTAAAACTCGTAATGGTTAATTTATTAAAAATGGTGGAGCCGAGGGTACTCGAGCGACTTAAGAAAATCAGTAAGCGCAAAACGAGCGTCAGAGTCTAAGTTGGTTAGAGTATAGATTTACAAGTGACTTTGGTTTCATTCCAACTTACTTGTTGTTTATATGTTACCGGACTCATCCCGAGCCTTTCGTAACCCCCAGTCGCTCAGGCAAGTTTTCTACCCGTTATACTGTTGTTGTGATGTATATGTGTATATGCATGATCTTGCGATAAATGCATATTTGTTATTAGCAAATTCTTGCGATATATTTTAGCATGTGATATGGTATATATGCATGCCTGTTTCATATTCTTGGATTATATATCTGTTGGTTAAAATGCTTACAGTTGCATAATACATATGCTAGAGATAAGCGGTATTGAGTTTACCCTTAGTATAGGGGATCAAAAGGTGAACATATTTCTAAACCGGGAGTCGATGTTCCCGAGTATAATATATATATTTATATATATATATGGTTATAGTTTTCAAAACTATTAATCTAAAGGTTTATTCGATAACTTTAACTTTATTTTATTATTGAATATTATTTCGAATATTCATCCGAGGACTTATGACTCCTTTATTTTATTATTGAATATTATTTCGAATATTCATCCGAGGTCTTATGACTCATTTATTTTATTATTGAATATTATTTCGAATATTCATCCGAGGATTATGACTCCTTTGTTTTATTATTGAATATTATTTCGAATATTCATTCGAGGGCTTATGACTCAGTTATATTATTAATGATTATTAATTGAATATTCATTTGAGGATGTATGACTCCGTTATTTTATTTAATGAATATTATTTATAATATTCATTCGAGATATTATGACTCCGCTTATTATTTAATAATATTCTTTATTTTATTAAAGAATAATGTTTCGATAATCAAACTTATTTTCTATTATTCAAATAAAGATAGTACTTTCGAATAAGTATATCTTTGATTATTTAATACTCGTTTCAAGTATAAAGTTTTACAAATTCTACTTCAATTATTTTTATAAGGATTATCATTATGGGAATATTATTTAAATAATAATATTCAAATATTTTCTAATATATTGGGGCTGATTTACTTCATTAAATCAGCATTACTCCAAACACTCTTTAAAGTGTTTTCGAGTCTTCAAAATGATTTTTAAAAGTTAGAGCGGATCCCAAAACTCATTTTTATAATTAAGATCTTCCTTTTAAAGGGGATTTAAATACTCGCTCAAAACCTGAGGGATCTGACTTTATGGTGTATTTTATATTCGCAACAAGGTTGCAGTTTTGGTAAATGAATTGATTACTTATCCAACGTTCGGGAAGTAAGTCCATCTATCGAGTCGGCATAAGCAACATGGGCTCAGTGGGCGTCCATGATAGTGTAAGTGGCTCAGTGGGAGTCCATCAAATGCATAAGTGGCTGAGTGGCAGTCCAGCATAAGGTCCTATTGCGACCAGGGTGATGACCAGTGGGGAATTCGTCCATCTACTAGTAGAAAAGGTTACTTATTGGTATCTTTGCCTGATCAGCAAGATATCAGGTTTATGCCAAGGTTTTCTCCTTTCCAAATTCATTGGATATTGCAACTCTGTTTATAATTTTCATAACAGAGGTTTTCAAGGAGTGTATGAAATGTATATATCTATAGGTGTATATATATATCGGGACTTAATGAAGTATCTCGTAACTTCATTATTTATAATGATGTTCAAAGATTGAATCTATTCAAATTTTGTCTTGTAGTCTCATCTGGGTGATGACCTTTTGAAACTGATTATAACTTGAATGGTGGTAGTTCAAGTAGTATTCGGATATAAGTATATTGGAGTATCTTGTAACTTCATCTTTTAAATTTATAACTAGTAAATGATTATCTTATGCATGTCAAAGATTTTCAGAAAAATGTTGAGTCAAGGTTAGATATATGAGATCACCTTGCAACGATAGTTTTATACAGTTATAAACTGGAACTCTGTGTATGTTATGTATGGAAAAAGGACTTCCAAGATTTTGAAAAGTATATATGTATATATACTGAATATTTTGTGACTTCATCGCATTAAGATATCAAACTTGGTTCATTTCTTTTGACCAAGACTTTCATGAGTACTATGAGAAGGCTCATATATTGTTAATCATTATACATATTATTTTGGTGGGCTTGTTGCTCACCCTTGCTTTCTTCTTTCATCACACAACATCAGATAGACAAGATGAACAGGACCAAGCTCCCAATTCGCGAGCGGATAGGAAACGTTCCGCAGCTTCCTATAGGCATTGATGTCGCTGTAGCTGAGGTAGGAACTACCAATAGGCTAGGCTTCAACTTTTGATGTACCAGATTTATGTATATTTATGAATTGTAATAATGGCAAAGAAATGTAAATTTATTCAGAAACCCTTTTTAAGGTGTATTGGCATATAGTTGTGGAATAAAACGACTTGTGATTATTTTTGGATATTCATCTCTGAGACTATAACTTGTGGTGTGTGTGTTTATTGTGGGGTCACAGTATAGAGTAGTTGATTGTGTATTAAGATTGGGTGTTATTAAGGGAAATGGAACTTGTGACAACCCGGATCCCCGACCCCGGATTTGGGGGTGTTACAGCACTCGCTTTCAATCACCACTGTCTTACTCCTCGACTACCTGTTCCCCTTTCCTACGCCTTGCCTCTTCTGCTCACATATCATAAGGATCTATCAATATTTGAATCATACGATTCTATTCGATACATACTTCTATCTACCCTTCGTTTCACCCAAATCCGATTAACGGATTGAAAGTTACGCAATAAACAAGTAAACATCGACTATATAGACCGACAGTTAATCAACAAGTCACATATAACACATAACACGTCATATAATCAATGATATATCATTTATAAAGAAGTCTCGGGTCATAAACAGGCTTTCAGATGTTTAAAATGATTTTTAAAACATTTTTCGGAATTAAAACGGGTCGTTGGATCAATATTGGAATAATAAACAGGGTTCGGCTGGCCAATTATGGCTTCAAAACAATTTTATAATAATTATCGAGCCTTGAAAACAATTTAAAATAATATTTTAAAACTCGAAACTATTTTTTGGAATTTTTAAATCATTTTTAAATAATTAAATCTAATTAAATAATTAATTAAAATCAATTAATAATTAATTAAATCAATTAATCAATTAATTTTTGAATTAATTGACTAATTAATCAATTAAAAATTAACTAAAATTAATTAACTAATTAAGTCAGATTTATTTTTGAATTAAAAATAATTTTTGGAATTAAAATAATAATTTTTGGAATTTTCAGAAATTAAAATCGAATTTTTATAATAAAAATAAACAGGGAATATGATTTTTGAATAGTTTTAAAACAGGAATCCTATTTTTGAAAACTCTGGAAAGTTCAGGGACTGAACTTCATCGTTTTCAAAAGTCAGGGTACTAAACTGCAATTTTCCAGGGGGTCACCGGAAAACAATCGGGGGTGGCCGGAGAACTCGCCACCGGCATCCTCCCACCACCATCACCTCCAGATTTAATCTACACAATACCAGGAACATATTCATGCAATCAAATCATTCAAATAACCCAAGACTTTGCCGGAAATTGGCCAAGAACATCGCCGCTTTCCGGCGAACTTCGGAAATTTTTAAAACACAACTCCCTTCGATTCAGATATCCTCTGTTAACGAGCTATATACCAATCGATTGCAAATTTCATAAGGAACACAACCCACTATAAATCAACAGCTAATAACCCCTAAATCAAAAAGCCCCAAATTTCAATTGAAAACATTCATACGAGTTATAAACCCTAATTTTAAAATTCGAGAATTAAACGCACTTTTGAGCATGTTATTGAACTCCAAATCAGACGTATGAAATATGAAAATCATCAAGAAAACAAGCTCTACAACATGCAATCATCAAATCATACAAACAATCATCCGGACAAAAATTCATATTTTTAATAAAAATAATTCGAAATTAAATAAAAATATAGAAAAATAACCTTGATTTCTGCAGTAAAACGAAGCTCAGAATTTGATAGTACTCCTCAAATTCCTCGTTTTGGTTACTCAAGCTTTGAAAACAGAGATCAATAACACCTTCGATTTGTGGTTTGATTTTCAGAAGATTATATGAATATAAGGTTTTTCTCTGGAAAATTATATATTTAACTGACTGCAAATGATTTTGATACGAAATAAAATATGGTAAAAGGCTATTTATAATTACGGAAAATTAGTATCCCGTTGGATCCTTCCGGATATAAAACGGTATGTTTATTTATAAAAACTGATCCAAACGGTATCGGTTTTCGGGATAATTATCCAAATCAGTACAATTTGTACTGCAGTCTTGGTCTCAGTGCCTGGTTACACGTATTACGAGGTGATAATTGTGATATTTTAATAAAAAGCTCCCGTTTCTCGAAAATACGAGTTTTATTGATTTACCGAAACAAATATTGTATCGAAAATGTTGCGCCGGGTCCCGCGCAGGACAAACCGTACGCCGGAACGAAAAAGTCGAAACATGGAAAATGCTCGGAATATTACAATTAGGTTATGAAGGAGTTCCCAGAAGAGTTTCGGGTTCTAAAAACATAACAACGGATGACGTCGGTTGGTTCCCGTTTTTATAAAATAGATTTTAAATACCCGAAAAAAGATTTTATAAAATTCATATGATTCCTATAAATTCATAAATCAACATAAGAATAATTAGGAAGATATGACAATTATCTATATTTTATTTTGGACATATAAAAATTAAAATACTCAATTAATAATATTTTTAAACATCCAAACACATTTAACACTTAACAAATAATTCACAGAATAGACACAAAACACATATAATAATTATTTATTAGCAAAAATAATTACACGTTATATCCCGGATATTACAGCTAGGCTTCGGTTAGGCTTCGGTACACTCTTCTCACCAGCCTTATCCTTAGGGTTTCTTTGATTTTCACCCTGTCCCTCACCTTTCTCACTCACCTTCACACTCCCCTCTTTTTGTTTAGTGGATTTTGCAACTGGTTTCTTTTGAAAGAAACCAGAGGGGGCTTTCTTAGATTTGGATTTTGAAATTGTTGGTTTGGTAGCTTGGGTAGGCATCTATTGGGTCATTGATACAGATGCCATAGCTAAATCAGAAGGCAAAGAAATGTGTGAGGTTGGAAGAGTTGAGACAGTGGTGCTTACCTTACTTACCTGAGGTCCCTCTATGATTGGAAAATAGAATAAGGGCACCTCCTTGTGGTGATTTGCTCTATTAAGATCTGCAATAATTCTTCTTTCTTGAACCCAACAATTCAGCTTGTTGGTTAGGTTCGCAATCAAAATGTTCTCAATGAGATGGTTAGCAAGCATCATAAAGAATCTAGCATAATAGATCCTTTTACCTCTCTTATTAAGTTCTCCTAACTTAAAGCCTAACTCAAACAAGACCAAGTCACTGAAATTAAAGTAATTATCAGTAACTAGCATGTAAAGCATGTTAAGCATATAAATGTTAACAGAATCAAAGTTACTAACCTTACCAGAGAATACCTAAGTTACCACATCACACAAAAAGCTCCATTCCTTTCTAAGACCTAACCTCCTAATTTCACTTAACTTAGAGGTAGAAAGTGCATAGCCCATGGAATTTAGCATGTTAACTATGTCAGTGTCTGTGTGTGGAGCAGTAGCAGTATTATCAGGAATTCTAAAGCATGCTTTAACAATGTGACTATTTATGCAAAACTTCTTACCTTTTAGAGTGAATGTAATGATCTTGTCAGTAGAGTTATACACTGCAGTTGTCTGTTGGATATATTTGAGATGTCATGTCTAATATGTTTCATGTTTAGTTTTCAGATCTTAACTAACAGGAAATATTAGTTCTTACTGGAATCAGGACTTACTGGAAGTCAGGATTTAAGGATATCAGGACTTAGATTATCAGAAGATAATATCAAAAGATGGATATCAGAACTTAAGTACTGGAGGACTAACAGTTAAGGAAGGAAGCTGATTTACAGGAAAGAAGATTGAGACTAATACAAGAAGAAGATACGCATGGAAAGAGTTAGAGGACTAGAAGAATTATATAAGATATCTGATTGATATATTTTAGGAGACAAAATTATATTCCATATCAATTAGAAGTTATCTTGTAACTGTGTGTCTATATAAACACAGACATAGGTTTACACTATATGTGTTACGATCATCGAGAAGATCATACATTGTAACCTAGCAGCTCTCGTGATACTTGTTCATCACAAAGAGAGAACTGTTCCATTATAACAGAGTTTATTATATCGAATACATCTGTTTTCTGTTACTTGTGTTTTAAATCGATTTGATTGTATTCTACACTGTATTCAACCCCCTTCTATAGTGTTGTGTGACCTAACAAATGGTATCAGAGCCTATCTATTAACACACATACAATAAAGATCTAAAATAATCATGTCTGAAGAAGCAGAAAATCCAACCAAGCCCGCCAAAACTCAAAAAACTCTAAAGACACAAACCCACAGTCGATATGAGACTATCAGGGTTCCCATACTGAGACCTTCTGAGTATCCCATATGAAAAGTAAAGATGGCTATATTTCTGAAAGCTACAGATTCAGAATACCTTGACAGAATTTATGAAGGACCGCATAAGCCAACCAAGCTCTCTGTTGTGGTTGCAGATCAGCCAGCAAAGACCATACCAAAGGAGAAAAATGAATACACAACTTACGATATCTCATCTATTGCCAAGGATGCAAAGATAAAACATTTGCTGTATAGTGCCATTGATAATGTCATGTCAAACAAGATAATTCAATGCAAGACTGCAAAGGAGATATGGGATGCTTTAGAAACAAGGTGTCAGGGAACTGATGCAATCAAGAAGAACAGGAGGACTATACTCACTCAAGAGTATGAGCACTTTGACTCAAAAGCTGATGAGTCATTAACTAGTTTATATGACAGATTTGTCAAACTCTTGAATGTTCTGTCACTGCTGGACAAGGAATATGATCTTGAAGATTCAAATATTAAATTCCTTTTAGCTCTTCCTGAAAGTTGGGATTTGAAGTCAACTACTATAAGAGACAACTATGCTCTTGATGAAACTACTCTTGATGAAATTTATGGTATGCTCAAGACTCATGAACTTGAGATGGATCAAAGAAGCAAGAGGCATGAGAGAAAGTCAAGGAAAGTTGCTCTTAAAGCTGAGGAGGAATCCCCTAAAGTGGATGCCTCAAAGAAAGGAAAAGGAAAGGCTCTCATCATAAAGTCTGATTCAGATTCATCAAGTTCTGATGATGATGACTCAGAAACTGAAAGTTTACCTGAAGTAGATGCTAATGAAGAGATGATGAAATTGTGTGCTCTTATGGTGAAGGATATCACAAAGATAGCCTATAGGAAATTCAGAAAGGGAAATAAGTTTTCCAGGAAAGGAAGAAGTTCTGATAAGAAGGGCTTCAGAAAATCTGAAGGCAAAGGAGGAAATTCTGACAGAGGAGATTACTCAAATGTCAAATGCTACAACTGTGGTGAGAAAGTGTTATGGCGAAAACATGCGCTAATATTCACGCAAGTATACGTGTTCGCAAGTAATATAGAATAATTTCTAGTGCGTTCCCATAGAGACTCAGACTAATTATGTTCAATTAACACTCACTCACCAATGTATGATTACTTCTCAATGTCAAGATAATAACACTTAAGATTGATCAACTAATTATTAATTATAATTAACTATGGGAATAAAACACTTAAATAACACTTGAATTGACAATATCAAACACACATGAGATCATAACTTCATTACTACTTCCTTCAATAGTCATTGTTATTACCCTTAGCATGTAACGATGATGATATTAATCGAACAACATGAAACTGATAAAAGCCAACTTTCGTTGTACTAATACCATTCTACCAAGCATCCACAATTAAGATAGAAGTTGAATAGGCATCAATTTTGTTGAGACCCTATATATCTACAGAATTTGACAACATAACGATTTAAGTGCAAGTTGTTCATTATGATTATACAGGGCAAGTAAAACGGTTAGAGTTACCCACTAATCATGCATACACATACATGAACATATGCTAGCATGGCAAGTTCTAAATCTCAAGATTCACTGTCGCTTCACAAGAGATTAACACACTATCTTATATGTTCGCGACACACATAAGACGAATAAGCACAACCTATGCTAGATATCATACAATCATCACACACTAAGGTATTAAACAACTAACTAAAGAAATCCATAGTAAATCCGTTACGATCCCATGATCACGATTAGCCCTTAATAGAACTCATCGTCACCATAGGTTCATATGAAAACATGATAATAACACACAATATAAACTAATAAAAATACTTATTAAAACCAGAGTATGTCACAAGAGTAATTGAAAGGAATATGTCCTAAGTCCAATCATGTATAAGGATTTAGGAATAACTTTTATGTAATCTGTTTTAATTTCATTGATATTAATAAAAGACTTGTTTTGTTTTTATTACGGGCTTTATCTATTTAAGTGTTTAAATAAAATATACCATAGTTTAGAGTAAAGCTTTTTATGGATTATGATGAGATCATAATAGTGAGACCTAAAAAGATGATAACTCTAAACTTAAATAGTTCCTGGTCATAGGATTACTAACTGGTAATTAATAATCCACAAAGATCGGTACATACTATGCTTGCTTCATTATGAAGGATGTCTGTTCTCATAGACATTTGTGTGGTGACACTATAGCTAGTATGTAGGTGCTTATTATAGAATAAGTTCACTGAACATGACTTGCACAGCTGAACAACTGATGGAGTTCACTCACGTGTCAGCAGTTGTTCATATAGTGATAGTTGTACAAGTATCCTTAGACTTGAGGTCATCAAAGTCATCTTGTGTACACTGAACTATGCTTTGGTTTAGTTCTTAGTCTCCAGGGACAATTATTAGGGCTCTTCTGGGTATAGGAATTTGTACATGAAGATAGTGTATGATCAATAAAGGATCTACCCCTTCCAGTGAAGGAAGCGAATGTTCAAGGCTGATCCACTTATGCTAGTTCAGGAATCTCTGGCCAGAGTGAATGAAATTAGAAAGGAGTTTCTAATTTGCATAGAACTACGCATAGTAAATGATAAGCAAGTGATTAAATTAGATAGGCTTGACACGAGATCCATGCCTTGTATTTAATCGGGACATTGTAGGGTAGAAGGAGTTTATTGTACGGTAACTATTCACTGAATAGGTTCCTGGTATTCTAAGCAGTGAATTCATATTATCCGGATAGTCGCGATATGCTGAGAAGTATCCCTCACGATGTAGAATAAATGTGATTAATTAATTAATCATATTTAATAAATTAGAGAATTTATATAAATAATGATAAAATAGTTTTATTATTATTTATTTCTCCTACCGGCTTAATATTGAACCTACAGGGTCACACCATAAAAAGAGAATGATTTAATGGTGGAGGAATTAATTAATAATGGCTAATAATTATTTATTTATGAAATAAATAATTAATTGGCAAATTTAATAATTGATTAAATGAGGTTTAATTGATTATAAATTAATTAAGAAAAGTTCTTAATATTATTAATTAAAGGATTTAATTTTTGGAAATTAAATCAAGAGAGAGAATTATTTCTAAAGTGTTTAGAAAAAGGATTAATGATTAAAAGGTATTTTAATTATTAATGAGAATAATAAATGGGATAATAATAATAATATTTATGGGAAAATTTCAGCTGAAAATTTTGCCTATAAATACACTATTATAGACCCTAATTTTATTCAAACCCACACAAAACACAAAACCCAAAAAGTTTGGAAAACCCAATTCTCTCCACCACCTTCCTCCTCCTTAACATCATTTTCTTGGTGGATACCGGTGGAGTGCTTCACACTTGAGGAGCAACTGCTAAGGATCTCTGATCGTTGTCTCCGAATTATTTTTAAAGGTTAGATTCGATCCCTCGAATTTTTATTCATGATCTGTATGCTTTTATTTGGATTTTATATGTGTAAAAGTGTTTTGCCATGCCCCCGCTGCGTTTAAAATCCAACAATGGTATCAGAATACAGGTTGTATGCATATAGATCTGTGGTAAAAATTTCAGAATTTTATGTGCTTGTATGAATTAATTATGATTTTTACAAGTTATACAATGGATTAATTTTGTCTGATGAGAAATCGTTTCTCAGAATAATTTTGAATGTTGATCTGGGTTCTACAAGTGTTGTAGATCGTCTGGGTATTTTTTTCATAATTTTATGATGTATAGATTTTTTATTATGAATTTTTGAAGTTATTGTAATTAAAATTCGTAATTAAATAAATCATATATATATATATAAATTGTTTATAAGTATGTATATATATCTGTACAACATCTGTATGTTGTCTGTTGATGCTGTTGGCACGGAGAAGGATTGTCAGTACGGCGGCACGCAGATCGAGGAAGAAGTGACGGCTACTGTAGAAAAAAATAATAATAGGGGTGTCACGCATTCTGGGAATGCGTTACACACCTGTGACGCATTCAAGGAATGCGTTACACCCTTAAATGGCTTAAAAGGTGTGTAACGCATCACCGGAATGCGTTACAGGGCTTGTAACGCGTTCCTGTAATGCGTTACAGCCCGTCTGTTGATTTTAAAATTAATTTTCTGGGAGTTTCGTAACTCCGTTTTGGGCGTGCAATATACCGTTGGATTCATTTTTCCGAGACGGATATAATGGAGTGATCAATTTTAGTTTATATAAAAGTTTTGAACTGTTTATATTCCATGAAGTGTTTTAAAGCTGTTTTTGATCGTTTGAATTGATTTTAAATGCTTCTTGTGATACATAGAGATGTATATTGCTTGTTCTAATGTGGTAGATGATGTAACATGCCTACCTTGATGTTTATTCATGTTGATATATGTGATATATGCTTAGTTTATCATGCGATGATAGATTTAGGTGAACTTAAATAAACATAAGACGTTTATTAAACAACCTAGTATAGTGAAATTGTTTCATAACCTTAATAATAATATTATGAATACAATCATGAGATTCTTATGTTTATGAAACACGTAATTGAATATGAATTTTCGATATGAGAGAAAGGATGATTCTGTCAACAACAGATTTCTATCTGTAAGAAAGGGTTATTAAGTGACGCCTCTTGACAATGCTCCACCCGATCTGGGAATCATCTGATTATTGATTATTGATTTGAAATATTTAATTTAAAAGGAAGAATCTCTTTATAATATGATTATGATTGTAACGTAATATAATCCCTCTAAAATTAAATAATATCAAGTAGTAATTGGCCAATGACACAACGGGCTTGTGTCGGTCATAGCCTTCCAACATGGTAGAAAGTAGTTCTTATTTTTGAATCATTGTCGTTTCGTGCCACAGCCGAGGGCTTTGATTTCGAAATAAGAAATACTTGTCTATTACATAGAGATGTGTACATTGAATTAGAATCTAAAGGTCGTTACATGCCACAGCCGTGGGCCTTTGGGGACTGATTCAATTGTACGGAATGTTGGGTTAGACTTGACTTAGAATATTGAGTTTGTCGTGCCACAGCCGTGACTCGATTATTCAAGAGGCTAAAGTTTGATTAGGGAATAACATTAGATGTAATTGACAAGAGTTGTCTGTCTATTGAACATTACATGGCGTTTCGTGCCACAGCCGGGGTTGTGTAATGGAATGTAGGATCCCTATTCCCACTAGCATTATGAATGCTTAATTTTTCATGTAGGGGGTTGAATAAATTAGGAAAACTAGTGGGAGCCACTTATGAATAAAGACCCGATTCATATAGTATTTTAAAATGAAATCGAATATTTGCTAAGTGTTGTTATGTGTTTATCATTTACAGATTTACTTTGTACGTTATGTCTTCTGCACTATCATTCAGGAGCATACTAGATGCTCACAAATTGACTGGTCCTAATTATGCTGACTGGCTTCGAAACTTGAGAATTGTTCTCAGGATTGAGAAGCTGGAATACGTGATTGACTCACCTAAGCCTACTGAACCTGCTAGTGATGCACATAATAATGAACATGTTGTGTATCGTAAGTGGATAGATGATGCAAATGTTGCTCAATGCATCATGCTAGCTTCCATGAACATTGAGCTACAGAAGCAACATGAGCATATGGATGCTCACACTATCCTCATGCATCTACAAGAGTTGTATGATGTGGCGGGGAGGACAGCTCGATATGAGATATCGAAGGAGCTGTTCGGTTGTAGGATGTCTGAGGGATCATCTGTGAATGACCATGTACTTAAGATGATCAATTTGATTGAACGTCTTGGACAACTTGGTTTTGTCATGGATGGGGAGCTGAGCTAAGACCTGGTCTTGCAATCGCTTCCGAGTTCGTTCTCGCAGTTTGTTGTGAACTTTCACATGAATAAGTTGGATGTCAGCCTGCCTGAACTCCACAACATGTTGAAGACTGCGGAATTGAATTTTCCCCCTAAGAAGAGTTCTGTTCTTCTAATTGGTGAAGGTTCCAATCCTAAGAAAAGGAAGAGGAACCCTTCCAAGAAGAAGAAAGTAGGTGAGAAAATGCCGGTTCCACCCAAAGCTGAAGACCCTAAGAGCAAAGTTGTTTCCTTTCACTGTAACGAGGTGGGGCACTGGAAGAGGAACTGCAAGGTTTACCTTGCAGAATTGAAGAAGAAGAAGGGTAGTGAGACTACCACTTCTGATTCAGGTATGTTCATGATAGAAATGAATATGTCATTAAATCAAATTTCTACTTGGGTATTAGATACCGCCTGTGGTTCTCAAATCTGCAATTTGTTGCAGGGACCAAGGAAAAGTAGGACTCTTGAGGAAGATGAGGTGATTCTATTGATGGAAATGGAGCAAGAGTTGCTGCTGAAGATGTAGAATCATTTCATTTACATAGGCCTACGGGCAAGACTATTGTTTGAAATAATTGTTATTTTGTTCCCTCGATTGTGAGGAATATTATTCCCATGTTAGACTTGGCTGGATTTTCATTTATTATTGAGAATAATGAATGTTCTATTCTTAGAGATAATATTCTTTATGGACGTGGTGCTTTAAATAATGGTCTGTATGTATGTGACATAATTTATTTCAGATTGAATAAACTAATAAAAGAAAAGGGATGATGAAAATCTCACTTTATAGTGGCATTGCAGTCTCCATTTAGTAGACATGGAGAGAGGGCTACAAATTTGCTAGGAATGGTACACACAGATGTATGTGGACCAATGTCTATGCAAGCCATTGGTGGATTTTCATACTTCATTACTTTCATAGATGATAGATCTGGATTCGGATATGTGTTTGATGAAACATAAGTCTGAGGCCTTTGAAAAGTTCAAAGAATATAAGTATGAAGTGGAGAAACAACCAAACATAGTATTATAACTCTTCGATTAGATTGAGATGGTGAATACTTGAACGGAGAGTTTCTGGATTATCTCAAAGTAAATGGTATAGTCTCCCAGTGGACTCCTCCAGATTAGTATCTGAAAGGAGAAATCGAACTTTGTTAGACATAGTTCGGTCCATGATGAGCTATGCAAATCTTCTAGTATTCCTATGGGGTTATGCATTAGAAACCTCAGCATATTTACTGAATAAGGTGCCTTCCAAAATCTGTTCCTCAAACTTCGTATGAGATATGCAAAGAAAGGAAACCGAGTCTTAAACACGTTAAGATTTGGGGATGTCCAGCTTATGTCAAGAAAGTTGACCCAGATAAGCTGGAATATCGATCCGGAAAATGTAGTTTTGTGGGATATCCTAAAGAGACTTTAAAGTATTACTTTTGCACCGATCATCGGGTGTTTGTCTCCAGACATGCTACCTTCTTGGAAAAGGAGTTTATCCTTGAAGGAAACAGTGGGAGAAAAATTGAACTTGATGAAGTTCAAGAAGCACA
Organism: Apium graveolens; assembly: GCF_009905375.1. NCBI lineage: Eukaryota > Viridiplantae > Streptophyta > Magnoliopsida > Apiales > Apiaceae > Apium > Apium graveolens. The sequence goes on from NC_133647.1 coordinate 79,143,032, forward strand.
AACTACTACAGATCGAGTGGAAACACCTGTTGTGACTGAACAACCTTTTATGGAACAGCCCATTCATAGGTCAGGGAGAGTGTCTCGCCAACCTGAGAGGTAATATGGCCTTGTCATTGAGAATGACAATGAGTTGTCGATCATTAATGATGACGACCCTGTGACCTATAATGAGGCTATGAGTAGTGTTGACTCAGAGAAATGGCATAGTGCCATGAAATCCAGAATGGAATCTATGTATACGGTATACAAAAGATAGATTATAGCAGATGGCCAGGTGGAGACCTTTAAGGCCAGGCTTTTGGGAAAAGGATTCAAACAAAGGTAATGGATTGACTTTGATGAAACCTTTTACCTGTAGCCCTGTTAAAATCAGTTCGGATTTAGCTTGCGAATGCTGCTTACTACGACTATGTGATCTGGCAAATAGCCAGATGGTTTTCTTTCCAAGGGAAATGAAAACCTAGTGTGTAAGCTGCTGCGAACCATATGTGGTTTAAAGCAAGCTTCTCGAAAGATGGAACATTCATTTTGATGAGACAATCAAAGAGTTTGATTTTATCAAAAAAAAAACGTAGATGAACCATGCGTCTACAAAAGGGTTAGTGGGAGCGCGGTAACATTTCTTGTATTGTATTGAATTAGAGTTGACACACATAACAACATAGCAGACCCACTCACGAAGCTACTTTATGAAAGTCACTTTGATCGTCATAAAGACAAGATGGGTATTAGATACCAGAGTGATTGGCTTTAGTACAAGTGGGAGATTGAAAGAAATATGTCCTAAGTCCAATCATGTATAAGGATCTAGGAATAACTTTTATGTAATCTGTTTTGATTTCATTGATATTAATAAAAGACTTGTTTTGTTTTTATTACGGGCTTTATCTATTTAAGTGTTTAAATAAGATATACAATAGTTTAGAGTAAAGCTTTTTATGGATTATGATGAGATCATAATAGTGAGACCTAAAAAGATGATAACTCTAAACTTAAATAGTTCCTGGTCATAGGATTACTAACTGGTAATTAATAATCCGCAAAGATCGGTACATACTATGCTTGCTTCATTATGAAGGATGTCTGTTCTTATAGACATTTGTGTGGTGACACTATAGCTAGTATGTAGGTGCTTATTATAGAATAAGTTCACTGAACGTGACTCGCACAGCTGAACAACTGATGGAGTTCACTCACGTGTCAGCAGTTGTTCACATAGTGATAGTTGTACAAGTATCCTTAGACATGAGGTCATCATAGTCATCTTGTGTACACTGAACTATGCTTTGGTTTAGTTCTTAGTCTCCAGGGACAATTATTAGGGCTCTTCTGGGTATAGGAATTTGTACACAAAGATAGTGTATGATCAATAAAGGATCTACCCCTTCCAGTGAAGGAAGCGAATGTTCAAGGCTGATCCACTTATGCTAGTTCAGGAATCTCTGGCCAGAGTGAATGAAATTAGAAAGGAGTTTCTAATTTGCATAGAACTACGTATAGTAAATGGTAAGCAAGTGATTAAATTAGATAGGCTTGACACGAGATCCATGCCTTGTATTTAATCGGGACATTGTAGGGTAGAATGAGTTTATTGTACGGTAACTATTCACTGAATAGGTTCCTGGTATTCTAAGCAGTGAATTCATATTATCCGGATAGTCGCGATATGCTGAGAAGTATCCCTTACGATGTAGAATAAATGTGATTAATTAATTAATCATATTTAATAAATTAGAGAATTTATATAAATAATGATAAAAAAGTTTTATTATTATTTATTTCTACTACCGGCTTAATATTGAACCTACATGGTCACACCATAAAAAGAGAATAATTTAATGGTGGAGGAATTAATTAATAATGGCTAATAATTATTTATTTATGAAATAAATAATTAATTGGCAAATTTAATAATTGATTAAATGAGATTTAATTGATTATAAATTAATTAAGAAAAGTTCTTAATATTATTAATGAAAGGATTTAATTTTTGGAAATTAAATCAAGAGAGAGAATTATTTCTAAAGTGTTTAGAAAAAGGATTAATGATTAAAAGGTGTTTTAATTATTAATGAGAATAATAAATGGGATAATAATAATAATATTTATGGGAAAATTTCAGCTGAAAATTTTGCCTCTAAATACACTATTATAGACCCTAATTTTATTCTAACCCACACAAAACACAAAACCCAAAAAGTTTGGAAAATCCAATTCTCTCCACCTCCTTCCTCCTCCTTAACATCGTTTTCTTGGTGGATACCGGTGGAGTGCTTCACACTTGAGGAGCAACTGCTAAGGATTTCTGATCGTTGTCTCCAAATTATTTTTAAAGGTTAGATTCGATCCCTCGAATTTTTATTCATGATCTGTATACTTTTATTTGGATTTTATATGTGTAAAAGTATTTTGCCATGCCCCCGCTGCGTTTAAAATCCAACAATGGTATCAGAGCACAGGTTGTATGCATATAGATCTGTGGTAAAAATTTCAGAATTTTATGTGCTTGTATGAATTAATTATGATTTTTACAAGTTATATCATGGATTAATTTTGTTTGATGAGAAATCATTTCTCAGAATAATTTTGAATATTGATCTGGGTTCTACAAGTGTTGTAGATCGTCTGGGTATTTTTTTCATAATTTTATGATGTATAGATTTTTTATTATGAATTTTTGAAGTTATTGTAATTAAAATTTGTAATTAAATAAATCATATATATATATAAATTGTTTATAAGTATGTATATATATCTGTACAACATCTGTATGTTGTCTGTTGATGCTGTTGGCACGAAGAAGGACTATCAGTACGACGGCACGCAGATCGAGGAAGAAGTGACGGCTGCTGCAAAAAAAAAAATAATAGGGGTGTCACGCATTCTGGGAATGCGTTACACACCTGTGACGCATTCACGGAATGCATTACACCCTTAAATGGCTTAAAAGGTGTGTAACGCATCACCAGAACGCGTTACAGGGCTTGTAACGCGTTCCTGTAATGCGTTACAGCCCGTCTGTTGATTTTAAAATTGATTTTTTGGGAGTTTCGTAACTCCGTTTTGGGCGTGCAATATACCGTTGGATTCGTTTTTCCGAGACGGATCTAATGGAGTGATCAATTCTAGTTTATATAAAAGTTTTGAACTGTTTATATTCCATGAAGTGTTTTAAAGCTGTTTTTGATCGTTTGAATTGATTTTAAATGCTTCTTGTGATACATAGAGATGTATATTGCTTGTTCTAATGTGCTAGATGATGTAACATGCCTACCTTGATGTTTATTCATGTTGATATATGTGAGATATGCTTAGTTTATCATGCGATGATAGATTTAGGTGAACTTAAATAAACATAAGGCGTTTGTTAAACAACCTAGTATAGTGAAATTGTTTCATAACCTTAATAATAATATTATGAATACAATCATGAGATTCTTGTGTTTATGAAACACGTAATTGAATATGAATTTTCGATATGAGAGAAATGATGATTCTGTCAACAACAGATTTCTATCTGTAAGAAAGGGTTATTAAGTGACGCCTCTTGACAATGCTCCACCCGATCTGGGAATCATCTGATTATTGATTATTGATTTGAAATATTTAATTTAAAAGGAAGAATCTCTTTATAATATGATTATGATTGTAACGTAATATAATCCCTCTAAAATTAAATAATATCAAGTAGTAATTGGCCAATGACACAACAAGCTTGTGTCGGTCATAGCCTTCCAACATGGTAGAAAGTAGTTCTTATTTTTGAATCATTGTCGTTTTATGCCACAGCCGAGGGCTTTGATTTCGAAATAAGAAATACTTGTCTATTACATAGAGATGTGTACATTGAATAAGAATCTAAAGGTCGTTACGTGCCACAGCCGTGGGCCTTTGGGGACTGATTCAATTGTACGGAATGTTGGGTTAGACTTGTTATTTTGTTCCCTCGATTGTGAGGAATATTATTCCCATATTAGACTTGGCTGGATTTTCATTTATTATTGAGAATAATGAATTTTCTATTCTTAGAGATAATATTCTTTATGGACGTGGTACTTTAAATAATGGTCTGTATAAATGTGACATAATTTACTTCAGATTGAACAAACTAATAAAAGAAAAGGGATGATGAAAATCTCACTTCATTGTGGCACTGCAATCTCCATTTAGTAGACAAGGAGAGAGGGTTGCAAATTTGCTAGGAATGGTACACACAGATGTATGTGGACCAATGTCTACGCAAGCCATGGGTGGATTTTCATACTTCATTACTTTCATAGATGATAGATCTGGATTCGGATATGTGTTTGATGAAACACAAGTCTGAGGCCTTTGAAAAGTTCGAAGAATATAAGTATGAAGTGGAGAAACAACCAAACATAGTATTATAACTCTTCGATTAGATCGAGGTGGTGAATACTTGAACAGAGAGTTTCTGGATTATATCAAAGTAAATGGTATAGTCTCCCAGTGGACTCCTCCAGATTGGTATCTGAAAGGAGAAATCGAACTTTGTTAGACATATTTCGGTCCATGATGAGCTATGAGAATCTTCCAGTATTCCTATGGGGTTATGCATTGGAAACCTCAGCATATTTACTGAATAAGGTGCCTTCCAAAATCTGTTCCTCAAACTTCGTATGAGATATGGAAAGAAAGGAAACCGAGTCCTAAACACGTTAAGATTTGGGGATGTCCAGCTTATGTCAAGAAAGTTGACCCAGATAAGCTGGAATATCAAACCAGAAATGTAGTTTTGTGGGATATCCTAAAGAGACTTTAGGGTATTATTATGAAGGATGTCTGTTCTCATAGACATTTGTGTGGTGACACTATAGCTAGTATGTAGGTGCTTATTATAGAATAAGTTCACTGAACGTGACTCGCACAGCTGAACAACTGATGGAGTTCACTCACGTGTCAGCAATTGTTCACATAGTGATAGTTGTACAAGTATCCTTAGACTTGAGGTCATCATAGTCATCTTGTGTACACTGAACTATGCTTTGGTTTAGTTCTTAGTCTCCAGGGACAATTATTAGGGCTCTTCTGGGTATAGGAATTTGTACACGAAGATAGTGTATGATCAATAAAGGATCTACCCCTTCCAGTGAAGGAAGCGAATGTTCAAGGCTGATCCACTTATGCTAGTTCAGGAATCTCTGGCCAGAGTGAATGAAATTAGAAAGGAGTTTCTAATTTGCATAGAACTACGTATAGTAAATGGTAAGCAAGTGATTAAATTAGATAGGCTTGACACGAGATCCATGCCTTGTATTTAATCGGGACATTGTAGGGTAGAAGGAGTTTATTGTACGGTAACTATTCACTGAATAGGTTCCTGGTATTCTAAGCAGTGAATTCATATTATCCGGATAGTCGCGATATGCTGAGAAGTATCCCTCACGATGTAGAATAAATGTGATTAATTAATTAATCATATTTAATAAATTAGAGAATTTATATAAATAATGATAAAATAGTTTTATTATTATTTATTTCTACTACCGACTTAATATTGAACCTACAGGGTCACACCATAAAAAGAAAATGATTTAATGGTGGAGGAATTAATTAATAATGGCTGATAATTATTTATTTATGAAATAAATAATTAATTGGCAAATTTAATAATTGATTAAATGAGATTTAATTGATTATAAATTAATTAAGAAAAGTTCTTAATATTATTAATTAAAGGATTTAATTTTTGGAAATTAAATCAAGAGAGAGAATTATTTTTAAAGTGTTTAGAAAAAGGATTAATGATTAAAAGGTGTTTTAATTATTAATGAGAATAATAAATGGGATAATAATAATATTATTTATGGGAAAATTTCAGCTGAAAATTTTGCCTATAAATATACTATTATAGACCCTATTTTCATTCGAACCCAAAAACCCAAAAGTTTTAGAAAAACAAATTCTCTCCACCTCCTCCTCCTCCTCCTTAACGTCACTTTCTTGGTGGATACCGGTGGAGTGCTTCACGTTTAAGGAGCAGGTGCTAAGGATCTCCGATCGTTGCTTTTGGATCGCATATTAAAGGTTAGTATTCGTTCCCTATGTTTTTACCACGATTTATGTGCTTTTATTTGGATTTTATGTGTGTAAAAGTGTTTTGCCATGCCCCACTGCGATTAAAATCCAATACCTCCGAGTTCCTTTATCTGTCAAACAAGCCTTAATAACCTATAATCCAGTTAAATACACTGCACTATATCCTGATGTCCAACCATCAGAACCTCAACCATCAGCACCTACCACCTCTACACAAACACCTCAGACTTCTCAACAATCAGCACAAACAACCAGACCTTCATCTTCCAAACCTTCTAAGAGGACAAAGTTTGTTCCTCAACCTCCACAAAAGAGAAGGAAAATGTTTCTCAGAGATGAGTCTGAGAGTGAAGAGGAAACAATTGAAGCACGGGTTTATGCATCTGAATCTGTGCACTTGAAGCTGAGAATGTTACTTCTCAGAAAGAGAAAGCAGCTCAATGTTCTGATACTTTGAAAAGGAAACCTGTAAATTCTGATGCTGCTGAAGCAACTCCTTCATTGGCAAGGAGATTGAAGAAAATGAAAGCTAGGAGGTATTTGGCTAAGGCTATATCAGAAGATACTGAAGAAGCTGAGAAAGGGGATCAAGAATCTCTAATCTCACAAGAACCAATTATCATTGAAGCCCTTCCAACTCAAGCCAAAGACACTGCTAATAACACAGTTGTTACCCCTCCTATCTCTCCTATTAAAGCTACAGATGATGCTAAAGAACAAACTGATAATTCTGAAATAGATATTCATAATTTCAATATACCTGAAGTTCTTTATCTGGAAGCTCCATCTACATCAAAGACACCAGCTCTGGAGATAAATTCTGCTGATATGAATTTAGATGATGTTATTCCTGAACCTCCAGTTGCTTCACACACTGTTGAGCTATCAGAACAGAATGAGTCTTCCTGAAGTTCTAATGTCAGTGTTTCTATTGAGACTCCAGTACCTATTCTGGGCAAGGAAGAATTGGTGAAGAAATTTGTTGAATAGGAAGCACCTATTCCTTGGGAGGATACTCACAGAGGTGTTGAGCGGACCAAGAAGTGGAATGAATCATATTTTATTCCATGTTCTAAAGTTCTGACAGAGCATATTGCAAAAGCTGATGAGTTGCTCACAAATGCTGATTTCAAGATACAACTCAAGATCACAGCTCTGTCTACAAAACATCTTCAAGGTCTACATACTTCTACTCATGAAAAGGTTGATACACTCAGGGAACATGTTGATAAGCTAGATCTACAGATCAAGCTTGACAAGAACAGGTATATCAGACCTATTTCTGAAAAAGTTGAAGACATTGAGAAAACTCAAGAGGAGCAACATGCCCAAATTGCTGAGGTACTGGCTAATCAAGCTTCTCAGAAAGCTCAATTGGATGAAATCCAATCTTCGGTTAAACTTCTTCTTTCTCTCTTACTTCCTGATGATGCCAAAAAGGGGGAGAAGGTAGTTAAGTCCAAATGCTCACCTACTCAAGAACTGAAGAAAGGATGATAAGGGTGATGACCAGGGAAACTCTGAAAAGAGCAGAGGTCAAAGAAAAGTTCAAGGAAAATCTTCTATTCAGAATAAGTCAAGTTCTGATGCTATGAAGCAAAGTCTGATGTCAAGTTCTGATATTCTGATTCAGTCAGGTTCTGAAGACTCTTAGAGGTTTTTGCAAACTCTGAAGTTAAAGGGGAAACAGACTATTGTTTATTACAAAGATCCTAAAATCCAGACACTTGATGAGGAGATAGCAAGAAGATTATTTTTAAAACATAATCCAGGAATGGATTTAGAAACTTTCAAGGAGGAAGAAGCTAGATTTGCTGCTGAGAAGACAAATCCTAATTCTAAAGCTTCTAATGCAAAGAAACCTCCAAGGCCTAAGGAAAAAGGCATTGTGATCAAGGAAAAGTTAAATTCTGAAACTTCAAAGTTCAAGACTAGATCACAGATTGAGAGTGATCCCAAAGACAAAGGGAAAGAAAAAATTTATGAACCAACAAAGTCACTGGACTTGAAAACTTCTCAAGATCTGATGAAACCAATATGTAAAATGGTTCAAGTAACTGATGATAATCTTGTTGAAGTTGAAACTGTTCAAATTCTGAAAAGAAGAAAGATAAATAAAGATTCTAAAACAACCTCTGACACTGCTCAAGTTGTTGTTCAGAATAAAGGACAGAAAGGTACAGAAGAAACATCAAATTCTGATCAAGCTATCAAGATATCAACTACTAACAATTCTCAAGTTAATTTGGATAAAATGATAATTGCTGATAAGAAGAAGCTGTTATGGAAGAAAGCTACTCCAGTTGAACCAAAATCCAACCTCGTGATTAATCAACTCGCTACATTTGGGTTGAGAGCCAAGCAACCTAGAGATAGAGCTGGATTAGGTTCTGATGAAGAGAAGATTCAAACAGGAGTAGAGGTTACTCTAAGAGATCCTTTCATGTTGACAGATAAACTATATGAACAAATCAAACAAAGGCACCTTGACAAGGTGTTGTCTGCTCAAGTTGTGATAGATGCTCATGATAAGGAGAATCTTAAAGAGAAATTGATCTTATTTCTCAATAATGGAAGGATTCATAGATTAGCTGATTCTGATGTACTAAAGAAGTCTATCAGAGAACTTCAACATATTCACTATCTTCTGGAAGTAAAATCTGATGTTACAAGAAGATGGTCAGAATACATTTTGAAGGCTATAAGAAATTTATTCAGAATCTCTGGTACAAAGATTTCTCATTACAGTCCAATGATTACTGAAGATGATGGAAGAAAAATTCCTATGCTGAAGAATTCTGCTAAGGTGGAAGTTATTCTGAAAGGAAGATGCTTATATTATAATGAAAACTCTTCACATCCTAAGGTTATCATACTTGGTGATGGACTTGAAAGAACATCCATTCAAGCTCTCAGAACAGCCATTTATCAAATTGGTGATAGTAAAGAAGAAGAACTGATGCAGGTCAAAGCACAGTTAGCTGAAGTTCTGAAGAAAGCTGAAGATAATCTGATAAATGATTTTGTTAAGAATCATTATGGATTCAGATTAATTCAGTGATGTTGGTAAAGCTGGATGTTTTGTAAGTTGTAGTTAATAGTCTTATTAAACTCTTATTGCATTTGAACTTAAATGTTTTTGACATCATCAAATCTATTAACTTGTACATTCTTGCATAATTTACAAGTTGGGGGAGATTGTTGGATATATTTGAGATGTCATGTCTAATATGTTTCATGTTTAGTTTTCAGATCTTAACTAACAGGAAATATCAGTTCTTACTGGAATCAGGAATTACTGGAAGTCAGGACTTAAGGATATCATGACTTAGATTATCAGAAGATAATATTAGAAGATGGATATCAGAACTTAAGTACTGGAGGACTAACAGTTAATCAAGGAAGCTGATTTTCAAGAAAGAAGATCGAGACTAATACAAGAAGAAGATACGCATGGAAAGAGTTAGAGGACTACAAGAATTATATAAGATATCTGATTGATATATTTTAGGAGACAGAATTATATTCCATATCAATTAGAAGTTATCTTGTAACTGTGTGTCTATATAAACAAAGACATAGGTTTACACTATATGTGTTACGATCATCGAGAATATCATACATTGTAACCTAACAGCTCTCGTGATATTTATTCATCACTGAGAGAGAACAGTTCCATTGTAACAAAGTTTATTATATCGAATACATCTATTTTTTGTTACTTGTGTTTTAAATCGATTTGATTGTATTCTACACTGTATTCAACCCTCTTCTACAGTGTTGTGTGACCTAACATTGTCCATATCTCCTTTATAACCTCACAGTAGATAGTGGGAGATTCCAGCATAGCATAACTGAGTTTGCAGTTCTTCACAAAATCCATCATCTTGTAGAACTCACCATACTGTTGAATCTCCTTGTTCACAAGAGCTGTGAAGTTGTTCTTTTCATAGTTATATCCAGTTTGAGACATTATTTTGACTACTGGTGCCATTGTTAGAGATTGGGAAATTTGCATAAAAAGTATTTGCTTTTGAGGAAGAAAGAAGTTAGAGCAATTGAATCTTGAGAATGATAAAAGAGAAGAATAAAAATGAATTCTGCTTTTATACTATCTTAGAAACAAACTATCAAAAATAATAAAGTGAAATAAAGTAACTAATAAAAATTGTCCAAAATAGCAGTTTAAAAAAAATAAACTATAAAAATTCCTTCAATTATCCGTCGTGTTATGCTTACAAACTGTAAGTATACCTGATGGATAATGTTCAAAGTTTTAACGGCTAGGATTGAGATAATTCGACGGATGCGGATAAATTAGTTATCCGTCGAGTTATAAAATACTCCAGCAAAATAATTGATTTTTATTAACAATTAATATTCCGACGGATGATCAAACTCGATGGATAATGAGCATCCATCGGGATGTAAATTTTGACTTAGCCAAAATTTCATCCAAAAAAGAAGGATCAATTAAATTTCTGGCTGCATTAGAACTTGTAAAAATATCTAAAATGATTCAGGAATAATTAAGCATGCCTAACTCACTTACCAAACTTGAAAAGGTGGATTTATCAAGTGGCTTGGTAAAGATATCTGCAAGCTTTTTTTCACTTGGAACAAAATGCAGTTCCACAGTACCATTCATCACATGTTCCCTTATGAAGTGGTACTTGATGTCTATGTGCTTTGTTCTTGAATGCTGCACTAGATTTTTGTAACACCCCCAAATCCGGGGTCGGGGATCCGGGTTGTCATGAGTTCCATTTCCCTTAATAACACCCAATCTTAATAAACAACCAACTACTGCGTACTGTGACCCCACAATAAACACACACACCACAAGTTATAGTCTCAGAGATGAACATCCAAAAATAACACAAGTCATTTTATTCCAAAATTATAAGCCATTACACCTCAAAAGGGTTTCTGAATAAATTTACATTTTCTTTCCCATTATTACAATTCATAAATATACATAAGTCTCGTACATCAAAAGTTGAAATCCTAGCCTATTGGTAGTTCCTACCTCAGCTACAGCGACATCAACGCCCATAGGAAATTGCGGAACGTTTCCTATCCGCTCGCGAATTGGGAGCTTGGTCTTGTTCATCTTGTCTATCTGATGTTGTGTGATGAAAGAAGAAAGCAAGGGTGAGCAACAAGCCCACCGAAATAATATGTATAATAATTTACAATATATGAGCATTCTCATAGTACTCAAGAAAGTCTTGGTCAAGAAGAAATGAACCTAGTTGATATTTTAACGTGACCAAGTCGCAAAATATTCAGTATATACATATATATTGTAACACCCCCAGATCCGGGGTCGGGCATCCGGGTCGTCACGAGTTCCATTTCCCTTAACAACACCCAATCTTAATAAATAATCAACTACTCTGTACTTTGACCCCACAATAAACACACACACCACAAGTTATAGTCTCAGAGATGAATATCCAAAAATAATCACAAGTCGTTTTATTCCACAATTATATGCCAATACACCTTAAACAGGTTTCTGAATGAATTTACATTTCTTTGCCATTATTACAATTCATAAATATATATAATCTGATACATCAAAAGTTGGAAGCCTAGCCTATTGGTAGTTCCTACCTCAGCTATGGCGGCATCAGTGCTTCTGGAAAACTGCGGAACGTCCCCTAACCTCTTGCGAATTGAAAGCTTGGTCCGGTTCATCTTGTCTAACTGATGTTGTGTGATGAAAGAAGAAAGCAAGGGTGAGCAGCAACCCCACCAAAATAATATGTATAATGATTAACAATATATGAGCCTTCTCATAGTACTCATGAAAGTCTTGGTCAAAAGAAATGAACCAAGTTGATATCTTAATGCGATGAAGTCGCAAAATATTCAGTATATATATATACATATATACTTTTCAAAATATTGGAAGTCCTCTTCCATGCATAATATACACAACGTTCCAGTTTATAACTGTATAAAAATATCGTTGCAAGGTGATCTAATATATCTAACCTTGTCTCAACGTTTTTCTGAAAATCTTTGTCATACATAAGACAATTATTAATTAGATATAAGTTTAAAAGATGAGGTTACCAAATACCCCAATATACTTATATCTTTCCCAATACTACTTGAACTACCACCGTTCAAGTTATAATCAGTTTCAAAAGTTCATCACATAGATGAGACTACAAGACAAGATTTGAATAGATTAAATCTTTAAAATATTATTAAAGGAAATGAAGTTATGACATACTTCATTAAGTTCTGATATATATATATATATATTCATATATATCTCCCATACATTTCCTGAAACCTCTGTCATATAAAGTATGAACAGAATTGCAATATCCAATAAATTTGGAAAGGAAAAGAATTTTGGCATAAACCAGATATCTTGCTGATCAGGCAAAGATACCAATAAGTAACCTTTTCTACTAGTAGATGGATGAATCCCCCACCGGTCATCACCCTGGCCTCATAAGGACCTTGTGCTGGACCGCCACCCGGCCTCTTACGCATTGATGGACTGCCACCCAGCCACTTACACAATAATAGACCGTACCCCGGCCTGTCGCTTATGCCGACTCAATTAGATGGGCTTACTTCCCGAACATTGGGCAAGTAATCAATTCATTTACCAAAACTGCAACCTCGTTGCGAATATAAAATACACCACAGAGCCGGATTCCCCAGGTTTTGAGCGAGTATTTAAATCCCCTTAAAAAAAGGAAGATCTTAAATATAAAAATGAGTTTTGGGATCCGCTCTGACTTTAAAAATCATTTTGAAGACTCGAAAACACTTTATAGAGTGTTTGGAGTAAAGCTGATTTAATGAAGTAAATCAGTCCCCAGAATATTTAGAAAATGACTGAATATTATTAATTAAATAATATTCCCATAAAGAATAATCTTTATAAAAATAATTGAAGTAGAAGTATTAAAACTTATACTTGAAATAAACATTAAATAACCAAAGATATACTTATATGAAAGTTACCGCTATCCTCTAGCATAGGTATTATCAACTAAACCAACAGATATATATTTCAAGAATATGAAACAGGCATGCATATATACCATATCACATGCTACAATATATCGCAAGAATTTGCTAAATAACCAATATGCATTTATCGCAAGATCATGCATATACAAATGTATACATCACAACAACAGTATAACGGATAGAATACTTGCCTGAGCGACTTGGGGTGATAAAAGGCTCGGGACGAGTCTGGTAACCTATAAACAACAAGTAAGTTGGAATTAAACCAAAATCACTTGTAAATCTATACTTTAACTAACTTAGACTCTAACGCTTGTTTTGCGCTCACTGATTCGCTTAAGTCACTCGGGTACCCTCGACTCCACCATTTTCAATAATTTAACCTTTACGAGTTTTAAAGCGATTCCTTCGCGAGTGTCTTACCAACTGCCTAACACACTTACCATAAATGTTTCATACATTAATTAACCCTTTTTGGTCTTTAACCTATGTTTCAAAGTAAGGCGAGGGGAAAAGTTTCGTTCGCGAAACGCCGTTACTTGAAACGGTCGTTTCTCCTAAACCGTGCATCGGAATCGAACGAACTACATATCAAAACGAAGCTCGTAACATGAGCTATCTAAACATGGCAGTGGTCATAAACTATCAGGGGGTTCTCGGGTCCTAATGTTATGCACAAAAACAGTCTAAAGAAAATCGGACGTTACGACGGCTATGTTTACGCGTTTTCCCAATTTTAAACCATTCAATACCAACCACAAATCAACCCCAAATCAATCATACAACCAATATCCCTCCAAACCACATCATAACAGCCCCAACAAATCCACATTAACCATTTATACTTATTCCTCACATGAACTAAAAGCTTTACTTAGGTTCTTTAACTAATTACCAAGATTTACAACTCCAACAATGCAACAAAACCAACTAATCTCTACAAACTCAACCAAACTTCAACCAATCAAGCATCATGCTTCACATATGCTATATCAAACACATTCAATCCTAATTACTCAAAACTAAAGCTAGGGTTTGTAGATTATACCTTCCTTGGAGAGTGGAGAATCAAGAGAATGGCTTGGAATCACCTTTAAAGCCCTTATCCAAGCTTAATCTAAACAAAACTTCAAGAACACAAATTTTAGTTCTTGAAAACACTATTCACCATCTTCTTTCATGATTTATAGAAAAAGATTGGCTTGGAATTAGAAGCTTAAACTTATAGGAAGTATGTAACTATCCATGGGGAAGCTTAGATAATTACCTTGCTAAATAGTAAGTGGAGGAGCTTGGACTTTCATTTTTTAAGAAAAAACCAGAGAGCATGAAGAAGAAGAAGAGAGATTTTTGTGTTTTGGCTTGATTTGCTTTTGGTTGGTTGATTTTTGTTGTTTGCTTTAGTGAATTACCTAGTTGCCCTTGGTTTTGTGTGGTTAAAAAGTCACCACATCTCCTTCCTTTCTTGTCATGCCTATGTCATCCTCGTGATGTAATCCTCCCCTCCTTGTCCTCTTTCTATTGGTTGGATGACATCATTCCCACTAATCCCTTTGATTAACTTCCTAATCGTTTGCCTAATGACCGCTGATCTGTTATACGGTTCGCTTAACTTTCGTTTTCGTTTATCGTTTGAGGGATCATACCCGGGATCTTATTACTTAGGTTCCCTTAACCTTTCTCAATATATTGTATTCCTTTTATGATCCTCTCTTATAATCCTTTAATTTAAATCCTTTTTATCCTATTACCTTATACTCGATTCTTTCCGTATCTAGTGGATTTCCGGGAAAAATCAAAGTGTTCGGATTTGGATTCTGACGATCTTTACATACACTTATATACCACATAGAGTACTAATAATATCCCATAAGATCAATAACAGAACCCCTACATAGCGTGGCATGAAAGGTTTTCTCGTTCAGCAAAAACACTATTCATAAGGGTTTCAAAATTTCTCAAAAATTGGGGTTATTACAGTCTCCCCTCCTTAAAAGGATTCCGTCCCGGAATCAGATAGAAAACAAATGGGGATACCTTCTTAATATTGCACTTTCTAACTCTCAAGTCAATTTTCCCACATTGTGGTTCTACCATCAAACTCTGCCTAGTTTGATAATCCTTCTCCTAAGCACTTGTTCCTTTTCACTCTATAACCTTTCCTGGTTGCTCCATATAGGTTACGTCGGGTTGCATATCTATGCGCTCATATGCCTCTATTTATCTGGCATCTGAATTACACTTCCTTAACATTGATACGTGAAACACGTTACGACCTGCTACATGTTCTGGGTTAGGGCTAGCTCATATGCTAACTTCCCAAACGTCTTAATATATCCAAGGGTCCAACAAATTGTAGACTTAGCTTTCCTTTCTTTCCGAACCTCATCAATCCTTTCCAAGGGATACCTATAACATTACTAGGTCCCCTATTTCATACTCTTTATCCTTTCGTGTCAAATCAACATACTTATCATGTCCATCTTGGGCTACTACCAGCCGTCCTCTGATTAGATCTATCATATCCTTGGTCCTTTGGACTACTGCGGGTCCAAGCATCTTGCGCTCTACAACTTCATCCTAACATAAGGGAGATCGACATTATCTTCCCTCAAGGATCTCATAAGGCGACATCTCGATAATGACATATGATCTATTGTCGTAAGATAACTCAATCCGCATTAAGTGATCATTCCAAATTCTTTCAAGTCTATTGCACAGACTCTCATTATAGCTTTTATCATTAGAACTTTTGCTTCTCAATACCCATTCTTTTCCAGTTCGTAATCGCTACTACCTTCCGTTCCTAATATTATACTGGTTATACTTTTGCTCGTTAGCGTTCTATAACCTTTTAATAACCACGTCAACCTTAGTATCACGAATGTGTTCCCATTCCGCATAGTACCACCACTTTATTACTCCTTTTTCAGTTGCTTCTATTTTCCAAAATTTGATCAATCAAATAGAAGTAAAGGAATTTGTTGAGAGATCACTAAGATCATGAACACTTGTTATATCGCATAGTTAGTACAGAAGGTGGCCAGCCTTTAGTACTTGACAAGCAATTAAATAATAGCTGGTGTCCTACTAGGCTTCTATCACACAGATAGATAGTCATTCGGCAATACCTCCCCTTTCTGGAAGGGTTGTTCTTCTCAGCTTACATGAAATGAAAAGAAGAGAAAAGAACGAACTGAAGAGAATTGTATATATGAAAAAATATACTGCCACAAAATATCTGGCTTGGAATCTACCTCTGAACTATAGAGGTTTATCATAGGAGAACAAAACATATATGTATTTATATCAACATCAAGTATTATAGCATCGTATTTCACGTGCCTAAATATTTTCGCTATCCCGTCCATCATTCTATGGACCCATGCCCTTCCTCGAGCTTATACACAATTACCTTTGAAACTCCCTCGACATCGAAAATCGAACCTGGGAGATCATTCTAGACATCATCGTTACTAGAATTCTATGCTTGCATCGCAACCTTCCTCGTATAATAATACGGCTCTCTATTGATAAGAAAGAATAAATATTCAATAGGTAGATACTCTACTTAATTAGTCTATCAATGATAACTTATACACTACCACTACCCGATTAGTGGTACTCAATCTCAACACCCATTCCAATACAACTCTCACGGTTGTAACCAGCTCATTACTCGCAGAATCATTGCTGCCTTACTATGGTCCACCACTGACCTACTGTAGTCATTCATTTTCCATGAAGTCTTAATAGCTAACCATACGGAGTCCATACATCTCGTATCTAATTCTCCTAAGGAGTTAACATAACCACCAATCACAATTCATGAAGAACACTCCAAACTCTGACGTACTTTCATGACATGAAGCAGATAAAATTGCAGAAGAGTTTCAATCAAAGCAACGATAGCAGGTTAATACCATTTTTAATCATATGCCTTAGATAGAAGACTTAACTCAAAGGTTCGTCTAGTCCTTTTGGAAACATGGTCCTGGCTTATTCTCAAGATAGTACCTCCTAAGATAGATAGCCCGTTCATGGCGATTACACGAATTAAACCTTTGCCAACTACTATTACGGTTGGGTATTGCACAGTCATCTGAAGGAATGTCAATCTTCCAAACCATAATACAATCTGCATAGCTTTAACCATCATCATTGTATTCCTTTGGCACAAGCGCCTATAATTATCCTCTTACCTTTAAAGTGTCGGCCACCTCTTTGGCCTTTCCTGATAGTAAAATTTCCTTACAGTCAATGTCATTTTAACCACCTCCAAATAAATTTTTCCACCTTATTTCAATCACAGCTTATGTGAAGATGTTTTCCTTAAAATCTGATGAGTAAAAAAAAAATCACCATTTTTCCATAAGTTATTGCCTCAGTCTTTAGAGGTTAATCACTGTCATGACTGACTCTCAATCATAATTAGAACATCTTTTATCTTAAGTCCTAATTGCCCTGAACAATTTCGACCATTATTGGTTCGATCCATACCTTCTCGTGGTTTAACACGTGCCTCACTTGGCATCATTATAATTACGTCATATTTCCTTTATCAACATTTCTATTCTTGAGAATTTTGAATATTACCTTTCTCATTGCAAAACCTCTAAGGTTATCCTTGAATCATTCCTCCTGTATTCCCTAGATACAGGGCATATCAAAATACCATATACTAATACTAGAATCATTGTCTATATACTTTTGAAAAAAAAATTCTCCACTGATTCTTAAAGGTTGTTGTTACCTTAACCCTTTCCCAATCATACTGTCAAAACTCATACTGTCCCTATTAGGGGTGACATGCCAACCTTTATGCAGTCCCCTAGGATTCATTTTAAGTTACCAATGTTCTATCCTTAATTCCACCTTTAAAAGGTACCTGCATCCTTCTATGGATAACCCAAGTCATATATCCCTGATAAGGGTGTCCTATTCAATCATTTCCACCTCGATAGTCTATACCGAATTTCACAATAGCATCCTTATTCAAGTTAAGGTCAATCCACATGGCCTCTAAAAGATAAAAATGGTTATCCGCTTTTCTTTCCTGATTTGGTAATGATCACATGAATGATCTGGAAGATATTGGTCGTGTTCAACGTGAACTTCGTCTTAATAAATCCTTATTTACTTTTGTTGTTTATCTCAACAGTCATCTCAATGTTGGGATATCTTTCATACCTGGCATCTCCCTTCCTGGGTATCAAGCCACCGGTCTTGCACTTCACATTCTTGAAGGTCACTTCCTTCATCCAATTTTCTTAATTTCTTACTTTCTTGTCTCCTCAGTCTATCCGCGTCTCATTATTTATCCTTCGAACTATCTCAAGGTTTCTTCGAATCCTCCCAACTTACAGGGGATAATATATATGTATCTCTTATGCCCTCAACCATCAATTTTAACTCATGGTGAATCACCCTCATCCTGACGATTACTTACTTTTCTATTTCTATTACTATGAGTCTTTAGGGTTTCCTCATACCCAACTCCCTTATCATTCCTCAAACTCTATTGCCTTTATATTCCTTTCCACTTCAGTTTCTTTTTATTTTCCTTTCTCTTATCATTATTTCACAAACCAATCACAATATAAGCATTGATTTCAAACATCCCGTCATTCTGGATTCGTGTCCTCAGAACGAATCTTGACAACTTTTACAACTTAGATTCATAATTTATCATACTTGTCTGCCTTTGTTCTGGCTCTAAAGCTTTTACACTATCTCCTTATCTTTGGGAATTACTTTCCCGAAAACAATTGACTGGACTTAAATCAGTTTATTCTAATCTCTGGCTCCGTGCCTTTCTTGGTCTTTCACCAACGGGTGGTCTCTCTCTTGGGAGGGTAAGTGACAAAAACAGTCCTTTTGAGATTCGTCAATCATTTAGAATCTCAAATGATTCCTATATTTCCTTTAGCCAGGCTCTTACCTCGGCTGGGTCAGCTTGTTCCATGGAACTCTGAGAGCTTAGCGACTTAAAGGTCCTGAAAGAATTTCACACCACATTGTTTCCTCAAGGTGGTGGTTGGGAATAAAATATAAGTTCTGTTTAGACAGGTTCATGGATTTCCGTATAGGAGTACCGTCTCGGGTCTCCTTATCTCGCTCGACTTCTGCTGTCTTAGTCTAAATATTTCTTCCTACTCCCCATAATTGGGGTCATCTTTTAATTTAAAATCTTCATTTTCCACTTTATTATATTCCGGATTCTTTATATCTTAATCGCGACCTCCCTGATTATCACATTCAAGGTTTGCCCCTAATCTTATTCCTTGTGGGGGCATATTACTTGGAAAATTTTGAGAATCTCCGGATATTTGTCTTACTTACTTTGCTTAAGTCTTCCCCTCGTTTAGTCCTTGCACGATTGCAAATTATGAATTCTCAAGTTCGATAAACTTCATGACACTGTCTTAAGTGTTAATAGAGCAATTAACAATGTGATTTTATCACAAACAAACTGATCTGAACTGAAATTAACGAATATATACATAACCATTTGTTCGAGGGTACAACAACTGAACATATTAAAGAGGATTACATCATATGAACTTATCGCTCCTATCCCAAAAGTACTACCATAGATAGTCATCTCGTCATTAAAACTAATCATTCATTACTTAGGCTAATCCTCCGAAAGCGGTGCTACATGAAACCCTTGTTTGATTGCTCTGGCTCTGCACACTACCATGGATTAAGAGATGCGAGCACGCACGACATCCCTAACCTGCTCCATCACAGAGGTGATGAGGTCTAAGATAGTCGCAAGTAGAGCTGGATCAACCTGACCCTCAAGATGGCCTCTAGCTGTAACACGGGTGGTAGCCTCAATCCTTTCCATGCTATACGCTAATCCTGCCGGAAGTATCCCACCCTCAATCCTTGGTGCAGTAAGTCGATCCAACAGATCACTCCTAACATTCCGGGCCTCTGACAGGCCACCCAAAGTCATATGATAATCAGCGATAAGAGAAGCCTGAGTGGTAGCATCTAGCAGTCCATGGGGTGCAGGTGGTGCAGACCCAGGAGATCCAAATGGATAACTAAGTACGGTATCAGGTGACAATGGTGCAGGGGATAAAGGTGGCATTTCCTCAGTATGTGCTGGGCTCTGTACAGGGGATGGGACATGAATTGGTGGAACCTCATGGATGTCTACAGGAGCCTCTGGAAGAGGGTCTGATACTGGTATAATTGGGGTCGTGGAAGGCCCCACTCCTTCTGCCCTCATTAACCTTTGTGCCCTTGGTAACTCTTCATCCTCTAGTGCCACCCTCGCGGCCATTCTTGCTCTGGTAGTCGCCCTGACTACTGTCATCTGTTCCTCAGCGGTCCATTCTTCATTCTCATCAGGATCCTCCATGAGATCCTCCTCAGCCACAATCCTTTCCGGAATAACATCCTCAACCGCAACATTCTCTATCTGAACCTCATCCGGTCCCTCATTAGGGTACTCCATCGGATTCACAATTTGATCTCCAACTTGTAATAAAACATCCTCATGCTGATGCTCCTGAACCTCAAGGTTCAGTGCTCCGCTGCCCTATACGAGAACGAACTATGTTACTATCACGATACTTATAAGGGTTCCCGTAAGGGTTTTATCTGTCAGTGCTATGTTAGGTAGCCCGACTATGAACTTGGCAAGAGTTCTTATTATCTTAGTGAACTTATTATCTTAACGCCCCATCATCTCTGAGGTTTATAACGCTTAGCTCTGATACCATTTCTGTAACACCCCCAGATCCGGGGTCGGGGATCCGGGTCGTCACGAGTTCCATTTCCCTTAACAACACCCAATCTTAATAAATAATCAACTACTCTGTACTTTGACCCCACAATAAACACACACACCACAAGTTATAGTCTCAGAGATGAATATCCAAAAATAATCACAAGTCGTTTTATTCCACAATTATATGCCAATACACCTTAAACAGGTTTCTGAATGAATTTACATTTCTTTGCCATTATTACAATTCATAAATATATATAATCTGATACATCAAAAGTTGGAAGCCTAGCCTATTGGTAGTTCCTACCTCAGCTATGGCGGCATCAGTGCTTCTGGAAAACTGCGGAACGTCCCCTAACCTCTTGCGAATCGGAAGCTTGGTCCGGTTCATCTTGTCTAACTGATGTTGTGTGATGAAAGAAGAAAGCAAGGGTGAGCAGCAAGCCCACCAAAATAATATGTATAATGATTAACAATATATGAGCCTTCTCATAGTACTCATGAAAGTCTTGGTCAAAAGAAATGAACCAAGTTGATATCTTAATGCGATGAAGTCGCAAAATATTCAGTATATATATATATACATATATACTTTTCAAAATATTGGAAGTCCTCTTCCATGCATAATATACACAACGTTCCAGTTTATAACTGTATAAAAATATCGTTGCAAGGTGATCTAATATATCTAACCTTGTCTCAACGTTTTTCTGAAAATCTTTGTCATACATAAGATAATTATTAATTAGATATAAGTTTAAAAGATGAGGTTACCAAATACCCCAATATACTTATATCTTTCCCAATACTACTTGAACTACCACCGTTCAAGTTATAATCAGTTTCAAAAGTTCATCACATAGATGAGACTACAAGACAAGATTTGAATAGATTAAATCTTTAAAATATTATTAAAGGAAATGAAGTTATGACATACTTCATTAAGTTCTGATATATATATATATATTCATATATATCTCCCATACATTTCCTGAAACCTCTGTCATATAAAGTATGAACAGAATTGCAATATCCAATAAATTTGGAAAGGAAAAGAATTTTGGCATAAACCAGATATCTTGCTGATCAGGCAAAGATACCAATAAGTAACCTTTTCTACTAGTAGATGGATGAATCCCCCACCGGTCATCACCCTGGCCTCATAAGGACCTTGTGCTGGACCGCCACCCGGCCTCTTACGCGTTGATGGACTGCCACCCAGCCACTTACACAATAATAGACCGTACCCCGACCTGTCTCTTTTGCCGACTCAATTAGATGGGCTTACTTCCCGAACATTGGGCAAGTAATCAATTCATTTACCAAAACTGCAACCTCGTTGCGAATATAAAATACACCACAGAGCCGGATTCCCCAGGTTTTGAGCGAGTATTTAAATCCCCTTAAAAAAAGGAAGATCTTAAATATAAAAATGAGTTTTGGGATCCGCTCTGACTTTAAAAATCATTTTGAAGACTCGAAAACACTTTATAGAGTGTTTGGAGTAAAGCTGATTTAATGAAGTAAATCAGTCCCCAGAATATTTAGAAAATGACTGAATATTATTAATTAAATAATATTCCCATAAAGAATAATCTTTATAAAAATAATTGAAGTAGAAGTATTAAAACTTATACTTGAAATAAACATTAAATAACCAAAGATATACTTATATGAAAGTATTATCTTTATTTGAATAATCGAAAATACGTTTGATTATTAACACTTTATTCTCTAATGAAATAAAGAATATACCTCAGCAAATAATCGGAGTCATAGATCCTCAAATGAATATTCAAATAATATTCATTAAATAATATAAACTGAGTCATAAGCCCTCGAATGAATATTCAAATAATATTCAATAAATAATATAAAAGAGTCATAAGCCCTCGAATAAATATTCAAATAATATTCAGATAAATAAATAAAAGGAGTCATAAGTCCCCGAATGAATATTCAAAATAATATTCATTAATAAAATAAAAGGAGTCATAAGTCCCCGAATGAATATTCAAAATAATATTCATTAATAAAATAAAAGGATTCATAAGTCCTCGAATGAATATTCAAAATAATATTCATTTAATATAAAGGAGTCATACGCCTTCGAATAATATTCAAAATAATATTCAATAATAAAATAAAGTTAAAGTTATCGAATAAACCTTATTCGATTAATAGTTTTGAAAACTATGACCATATATATATATATATAAGTATATATATATATATATTTATATCCATATATACAAAATCTACTCGGGATCCTCGACTCCCGGTTTTAGAAAATATTTTCACCTTTGGGTCCCTATACTAAGGGTATATGCAAGTTACCGCTATCCTCTAGCATAGGTATTATCAACTAAACCAACAGATATATATTTCAAGAATATGAAACAGGCATGCATATATACCATATCACATGCTACAATATATCGCAAGAATTTGCTAAATAACCAATATGCATTTATCGCAAGATCATGCATATACAAATGTATACATCACAACAACAGTATAACGGATAGAATACTTGCCTGAGCGACTTGGGGTGATAAAAGGCTCGGGACGAGTCTGGTAACCTATAAACAACAAGTAAGTTGGAATTAAACCAAAATCACTTGTAAATCTATACTTTAACTAACTTAGACTCTAACGCTTGTTTTGCGCTCACTGATTCGCTTAAGTCACTCGGGTACCCTCGACTCCACCATTTTCAATAATTTAACCTTTACGAGTTTTAAAGCGATTCCTTCGCGAGTGTCTTACCAACTGCCTAACACACTTACCATAAATGTTTCATACATTAATTAACCCTTTTTGGTCTTTAACCTATGTTTCAAAGTAAGGCGAGGGGAAAAGTTTCGTTCGCGAAACGCCGTTACTTGAAACGGTCGTTTCTCCTAAACCGTGCATCGGAATCGAACGAACTACATATCAAAACGAAGCTCGTAACATGAGCTATCTAAACATGGCAGTGGTCATAAACTATCAGGGGGTTCTCGGGTCCTAATGTTATGCACAAAAACAGTCTAAAGAAAATCGGACGTTACGACGGCTATGTTTACGCGTTTTCCCAATTTTAAACCATTCAATACCAACCACAAATCAACCCCAAATCAATCATACAACCAATATCCCTCCAAACCACATCATAACAGCCCCAACAAATCCACATTAACCATTTATACTTATTCCTCACATGAACTAAAAGCTTTACTTAGGTTCTTTAACTAATTACCAAGATTTACAACTCCAACAATGCAACAAAACCAACTAATCTCTACAAACTCAACCATACTTCAACCAATCAAGCATCATGCTTCACATATGCTATATCAAACACATTCAATCCTAATTACTCAAAACTAAAGCTAGGGTTTGTAGTTTATACCTTCCTTGGAGAGTGGAGAATCAAGAGAATGGCTTGGAATCACCTTTAAAGCCCTTATCCAAGCTTAATCTAAACAAAACTTCAAGAACACAAATTTTAGTTCTTGAAAACACTATTCACCATCTTCTTTCATGATTTATAGAAAAAGATTGGCTTGGAATTAGAAGCTTAAACTTATAGGAAGTATGTAACTATCCATGGGGAAGCTTAGATAATTACCTTGCTAAATAGTAAGTGGAGGAGCTTGGACTTTCATTTTTTAAGAAAAAACCAGAGAGCATGAAGAAGAAGAAGAGAGATTTTTGTGTTTTGGCTTGATTTGCTTTTGGTTGGTTGATTTTTGTTGTTTGCTTTAGTGAATTACCTAGTTGCCCTTGGTTTTGTGTGGTTAAAAAGTCACCACATCTCCTTCCTTTCTTGTCATGCCTATGTCATCCTCGTGATGTAATCCTCCCCTCCTTGTCCTCTTTCTATTGGTTGGATGACATCATTCCCACTAATCCCTTTGATTAACTTCCTAATCGTTTGCCTAATGACCGCTGATCTGTTATACGGTTCGCTTAACTTTCGTTTTCGTTTATCGTTTGAGGGATCATACTCGGGATCTTATTACTTAGGTTCCCTTAACCTTTCTCAATATATTGTATTCCTTTTATGATCCTCTCTTATAATCCTTTAATTTAAATCCTTTTTATCCTATTACCTTATACTCGATTCTTTCCATATCTAGTGGATTTCCGGGAAAAATCAAAGTGTTCGGATTTGGATTCTGACGATCTTTACATACACTTATATACCACATAGAGTACTAATAATATCCCATAAGATCAATAACAGAACCCCTACATAGCGTGGCATGAAAGGTTTTCTCGTTCAGCAAAAACACTATTCATAAGAGTTTCAAAATTTCTCAAAAATTGGGGTTATTACATATATACTTTTCAAAATATTTGAAATACTCTGCCATGCATAATACACACATAGTTCCAGTTTATAACTGTATAAAAATATCGTTGCAAGGTGATCTCATATATCTAACCTTGTCTCAACGTTTTTGTGAAAATCTTTGTCATGCATAAGTTAATCATTAATCAGATATAAGTTGAAAAGATGAAGTTACAAGATACTCCAATATACTTATATCTTTTCCGAACACTACTTGAACTACCACCGTTCAAGTTATAATTAGTTTCAAAAGTTCATCACATAGATTAGAATACAAGATAAGACTTGAATAGATTCAATCTTTGAAATATTATTGAATGAAATGAAGTTACGAGATACTTCATTAAGTCCCGATATATATATATATATCCATATATATATCTCTCATACATTTTCTGAAAACCTCTGTCATGTAAAGTATGAACAGAATTGCAATATCCAATGAATTTTGGAAAGAAAAGAATTTTGGCATAAACCCGATATCTTGCTCATCAGGCAAAGATACCAATAAGTAACATTTTCTACTGTAGATGGATGAATTCCTCGCCGGTCATCACCCATACCGCATTAGGACCTTGCGCTAGACCGTTACCCGGCCACTCACGCATGGATGGACTGTCACCCAGCCTCTTACACCTTCATAGACCGTACCCCGGCCTGTCGCTTATGCCGACTCAATTAGATGGACTTACTTCCCGAACATTGGGCAAGTAATCAAATTGTTTTCTCAAAACAGCAACCTCGTTGTGAATATAAAATACACCACAGAGCGGGATCCCTAAGATTTTTGAGCGAATATTCAAGTCTCCTTCGAACGGAAGATCTTAAATTTGGAAACGAGTTTTTGGGATCCGCTCTAACTTTTAAAATCATTTTGAAGACTCGAAAACATTTTTAAGAATGTTTGGAGTAATGCAGATTTAATGAAATAAATCAGTCCCGATATATTAGAAAATATATGAATATTATTATTTAAATAATATTCCCATAAGGATAATCCTTATAAAAATAATTGAAGTAAAAGTTTTAAAACTCATACTTGAAATGAATAATAAACAACCAAAGATATACTTATACGAAAGTACGATCTTTATTTGAATAATCGAAAATGAGTTTGATTATCGAAACATTATTCTTTAATAAAATAAAGAATATTATTTAATAAATAAGCGAAGTCATAAGTCCTCGAATGAATATTCAAAATAATATTCATTAAATAAAATAAACGGAGTCATAGGTCCTCGAATTAATATTCAAACTAATATTCATTAATTAAAATAAAGTTATCGAATAAACCTTATTCGATTAATAGTTTTGAAAACTATATATATATATATATTATACTCGGGAACATCGACTCCCGATTTAGCAATATGTTCACCTTTAGGTCCCCTATACTAAGGGTATACGCAACTACTGCTTATCTCTAGCATAGGTATTATGCAACTTATAAGCATTGAATCAACAATTAGATATCAAGATTATGAAACAAGCATGCATATAAATATCATATCACATGCTCCAATATATCGCAAGATTTGCTAATAACAATCATGCACTTATCACAAGATAATGCATATACATATATACATCACAACAACAGTATAACTGGTAGAAAACTTGTCTGAGTACTCCCTGGTAGACTTAAGCTTAGAGTGGGTCCGGTAACCTATGAACAACAACATAAGCCGGAATTAATCCCCGGTCGGTTAAGAAACTAGACTTTAACAAATTAGAGCCCTAACGTTCGCTTTTGCGCTTAACGATTCACTTAAGTCACTCGAGTATCCTCAGCTCCACCATTTTTAATAAATTAACCATTAAGAGTTTTAAGGCGATTCTTTCGCGAGTACCTTAACAACTGC